>NW_027495445.1:0-235445 GCF_021521415.1 Bidens hawaiensis
GGCATATAATTAAGCAAAAACATCGCCTTCTACCAACAACACTTGATCTTGGCGATCCGTCAAAATTTTGACCACAATAACGGATAGATGAAAAAAAAGTTTTGGTCAGCAGTTCAAGCCGTTTGTCACCAAATTTTGGTGTAACCGGTTGTAACAAACATCAAATTTGATCAAAGTGGAGGGATTTGAAAACCAACGTTATGAAATTCAACCAATTATATATAGTCACACGTGTGTGGCTGCGGCTTTGGTTCAACGTCATGACCTTGACACTGGCGATTCCGTTGTGGAGGGTTAACTTCATATTTTTAGGAATTTAGTATTTTGAATTTATATTTTACGGTTTTTTGTAAATGATGTAATTTTTTTAGTGTAAAAACATAAAATAAAAAAAATAAAGTGGTTAAAGGATGGATCGAGATAAATGAATGGCATTTTCATGATTAAATAATGGTTAGGAATGGAATGACTTGGCGCTGATGTGGAGGAGAGAGAACGTGAATGATGAAGATTAAGCAACTACTAAGAGGAAGGAAGCATAAGGAAATAAAGATGGATGTTCTATAGTGATCTGGGAAGAGTTTCGATGAGGGACCCGAGGCCGATGCCAAAACCGAACAAGACGAGATGACAGGAAAGCGTTCATAATGCAAAATTCAAATATGTTAATATTGTTGTCGGCAGCGACATCGACTGTATGAATCATTATCTTTTAATATTAAAATTCAAGTTTCTTTATATATAAATGAAAATACCGTCATAGGTAGGGGTGTCAAACGTGCCAACCCGCTCACAAGCTACTTAAGATCGGCTAACAAAAAGCTTGAATCGAGCCGTGTTTAAACGAGCTCTAACCCAAACTTGAGCCTTAAAATAAACTTGTTTAAAAAACGAGCTTGACCCCAAGCTTCACTTCTCAAACTCAAGCATGAGCTTCACTTCATCGAGCTCAATCCCGCTCAAGAGCCTAAACGTGTCTACTAAAAATATTATTTTTATTTAATATTTTTATCATATATTTGTTTTGCATTTATAATTATAACTATACATAAAATTATCATTAAAAAACTAAATAATACACATATTATGTTATGTATTAATTAAACTCGAGTTTTAAAGATAGAGCTCGAAACGAGTTTAATCGAAACCTGAATTTACTACAAGTTAAACGAGCCGAACTCGCATCTTTACACCCATGTAGGTTTACAACTTATAATAATAATATTGTGTGAACCAACCTTTAGTCAAGCAAAAACCTTTGAAAACAAAACCCTAAAAAGAAAGATTAATCAAATCATCAAATCAAATGGGAGGCAAAGGAAAGAAGAGAAGAGAAAAGAATTACAAAGAAGCCCATGGCGTCGGCAAGAACCGATTACCTCCGCCGCCGGTCCGTTCATCTCTCGATGTTATTCCGGCTAAGCTTCGAAAACTCATGTCATATACTTCCTCAGGCAGGTTTCCCATCTATTATTATTCACAAAACAACCATCTTTTAGCTATAATCTTGTTTATTGTGTATTCTTGGATTATAAAGTTTGGATTTTTGAACAAAACAAACCCATATTTCAGCTATAATCTTGTTTATTGTGTATTCTTGGGTTACAAAGTTTGATTTTTATACAAAAAGAACCATCTTACAGCTATAATTTTGCTTATTGGGTATTCTTGGGTTATCAAGTTTTGATTTTTAAACAGAAAGAGCCATCTTTCAGCTATAATTTTGTTTATTGTGTATTCTTGGCTTCTAAAGTTTTGATTTTTGAACAAAAAAAACCATATTTCAGCTATAATCTTGCTTATTGTGTATTATTGGGTTATAAAGTTTTGTTTATAATACAAAAAGAACCATCTTTCAGCTGTAATTTTGCTTATTGTGTATTCTTGGGTTATAAAGTATTTATTTTAAACAAAAAGAAGCATCTTTCAGCTATAATCTTGGTTATTGTGTATTTTTGGGTTATACATATTTGATTTTTAAACCAAAAGAACAGTCTTGCAGCTATAATATTTTTTATTGTGTATTTTCTGGGTTATAAAGTTTTGATTTTTAAACCAAAAGAACCATCTTTCAGCTGTAATTTTGTTTATTGTGTATTCTTGGCTTCTAAAGTTTGGTTTTTTGAACTGATTTTTAAAGGGTCTGGGAAGTTTTCAGTGGATGGTAAAGAGAATAATAAGACCCATGGTGGTGGTTCAGAAGCTGGAAAATTAGTTGATAATAATGTAAGTTATTATTGTTTATTCTAATTTCTTTCAAGACTAGGGTTGTATTTTGGGATCCTAAATTGATGTGTCCTGATTTGGGCATTTTTGAATTAGATTCAAAATCGGGGATATATATATAAGTTTTCAAGTGAATTGAGTTAATTTTGGGATTTGAGATTGATAGACTTGAAACCAAGTTGATATTGAGTCATTAGTTGACCAAAAAGTCAACTTTATGTTTCTTAAAGATGCATCATTTTCATAGGCTATAGATTCCGACCCCAAGAATTACTCGACTAACCGCAAAAGTAATTTTTTTTTCTAAATCTTTAGGAGTTAAAATCAAATAATTAGATAAGTAGACAATCGATCTGCTATAATTTAATAAATCTGTATGTATCTCAGTTTTTTACTTTTTTGTTAGAACATGCTTATTCAGATTTGATTACTTTAGTCCTAAATAATCTGAAAACCTAAAACACTCTACACTGATTTTGGTTTAAATATATATTTAAAGATTCTTAGTACTGTCGGATATGCATATGGGATAAACATTTTCTGCATATTTTGTTTGCAGAAACTTCCTAAGAAGGAAAAACTTGACTCTGTTTCTTCCGAGTCAAAGATTGAAGATACTCATGAAACAGACAACTTTTCTACTGAAAAGAAAAAGAAGAAAAGGAAAAGGAAGCAGGTAGAAGACCTTCGGTTTGTGGCTGAGTTAGGCGCAGTTGGTTCCAAAAGGAAGGAACGAAAGAAAAAGTACGGCTTTTATTCTTCTATACTATATTATTTCTCAATCCAGAGGCACCAAAACCACATTTTGTTTTCTATATTATAAAGTGTGTGTTTCATAGTTCAAGTTCAGGGTCTTTATGTGTAGCTATAGGATTTTTCCCAGAAAAATATGCGGTTATAACAGTTGAATATATATGCAGACTTCTTGAAGAAAGGAAAAAGAAGCACAAGAAGGCGAAAAAAGAAGATGATCTAAACTTTCCTGAGCGTGAAGAGATCAAATTTGGAGAAGTTGTTCAAGCTCCACCAAAATTGGTCAATGTTCCCAAGGTTACATTTTTCATCCTCTAATTTGATATTTAGATTCCATATATGTAAGTCAATTTGGGTTGTATGTTATTAATAACCGGTCAAGCTGTAAAAAGTAAAAATATATAGGTAAAAAAAATGAATGGGTGAAAACTGATTTAAAATACATCTTTTAACTTGGTTTGAATTATTTTTTGAGCTTATTTTTATAGCATGCAAATTGACATGAAATTTTGTGTGCTTTGTAGCGATTTGGGTCTTCAGTAACCGCGTCCCAAGAGAGGATACGGTTGAGAACAATTGAAGCGTATAGGGACCAGAAGAAATGGGCTTCCAGGCCTGGACTTCAGCTCCCTACAGCAGACTTAGCACACCACAATTCTGTTGTTTTGCCAGTTGAAAAACGACCATAAGACGAACTGTAGATCATTTTGCTCTGTTTTTTATTTCAAGTAAGAACACCCTAAACCTACAGTTTGGTGTACTTGTTGAGGCCGACGACACATTTGTTAATCAGAATTACTTTGTTTTGTTTATACATTTTTATAGTTTGGTTCTTGAAATCTGACATTTCTGTTTCTTACAGCATGTTCGGTATGAAAAAATCAATTTTTATGTGTATTATAGAAATATTGAAACAACAAAAAGTAAATAGGTAAATTAAGGTACCCGATCATTGAGACTTATACAAGTTTTCGTTTTTGCACACATTTATTTTCACTTATATGAGATTACCCTCATGGTGATCAAGAAACAAAAACTATTCCAACAAAGTAAATGAACCCGATCATAACAACAGATGCAGTGTCGTTTCCTGCAATCATGATTTACGAAGTTTAATATTACGCCTTATCAACCACTGTGACATTTTCCTTCAACTTGCTTCTGATTCTATATTTAAACGTCTCTCCATTTTCTACCATAACTTTG
The DNA here is from genome assembly GCF_021521415.1 of Bidens hawaiensis. Classification (NCBI taxonomy): domain Eukaryota; kingdom Viridiplantae; phylum Streptophyta; class Magnoliopsida; order Asterales; family Asteraceae; genus Bidens; species Bidens hawaiensis. The sequence goes on from NW_027495445.1 coordinate 4,186, forward strand.
CTTTTTTTCATTTTTCATTAGCACGCTTGCATTTTAAGACGGTTTTCTTCTTTTGGAGCTGTTTTCTTACCCGCCTCAAAAGATACTTGATTTTTTGCAGCACCATTTGTTAGGGTGGTCTAAAACCGCCCCCGAAAGCCCCATTTCATCAACTCCAAACGCAACTTTGGATATTGAATCAGATGCTGTTTTCATGAACTAGCCCTGCGGTAAAAGCAAAACGGTGTTGTTATTTATGGGTGGTCAAATATTATAAAATGAACCGAAAGACATGGCATTTAACAGATATTAATAACATAGTTATAGTTTTCATAAAATAGAAGCATTATCAGTTTTGTTTTTCTAAACTATATATTTAATTGTGAAAATAAATAAAAGAAAAACATTCTAATCAGCAAAAAGTTAAATCACATACCAAAAGTTTCTTTTGGTGCCGCTCAAGTGTAGGAGTCCTGGATTGTTAAGGATGATGAGTTCCAGCATTATAAGGTGTCTCTATCTTGTTAAAAACAACAAACTCTTCATCTTTGTAGCTTCTTTGAGTCAGAAGAGATCTAGATAGATAGGCATGATTTCAAATCTATTATTTTCAGGAAAAATAATTTTACACAAATAATAATAATATATTAAATAAAAGAAAAACAATCATATTTAGCTAGCTGTGTCAAAATCTACCCATTTAGTGAAAACCGGAAATTCATGCATCCACTTAAACATTCTACTTTTATAAACAACGTTAATTAATAAAAGACTTGGTTTCCAATCCAAAAGGATTAATTAGTGGCGTTGCTTGTTGTCCGTTTACCTTCTGTTTTGATGTACCAAAAGAATATATATAATATACTTGTTTAATATAATTAGGAGAAAAAGTTAAAAATTTAGGTAGTGAAAAGTGCAAAGAAGGGGGGGGGGGGGGGGGGGACATAAGGGATATGAGAGATGAGGGGCCAGTAGTATGAACCTTTTCCCTTACTCCTTTTATGTAGACTTGGGCAATCTAAGATTACCAGTCTTAAAAGTGAAGGCAACAACGTTTCTGGTCAATCTTGAATTATGAGATGTTGGAGATAGTGATTCCAGTTTATCAAATTCATCTATGTGAAAAAGAGTAAGACGAGAAGGCAGAAGATGTGACAGTTGACCAAAATTACTAACACTTCCGCCAACTAACTTTAGTTCCACAAGGGAAGTTGGAAAATTTTGAGGACGGATAGGCTTCTTCAACCCCCCTATTTCAAGGCTATGTAATTTCGGAGGCCAAAGTCCACGAGGAAAGGAAGCATCCATGCTTGGACAATTAACAATTGCCAGATGTTTTAATGACGTGAGATTCGGCAACAGGAAACGACTCCAGACTTTGACAATCAGATATTCTTAGTCCTGTGAGATGGATGAAGTTACTCAATTCAATGATTGATTTCAGGTTTGGCCAACGAAAAATATCTAAGTATTCAAGCATTGGCATAATCTCAATATTATTTGGACAAATGCACTTCTCCAAATTACTACAATACAAGATGTCCAACATCGTAAGAGAAGTAAGGATGTTGCTCCCAAAATTGTCATCATACTCCTTTTCTCCTAAACTCACCAAACCTTTGCATTTAGATACTTCCAACTTCCTTAAATTCTTAAGAACCATGCTTGCCTTCGCTTCTGATTCCCACAAGTATCTTATCTGATCACAACTCCTTATTTTTACTTCTTCAACCGTCCCAAGATATTCTGTCACATCTCTCCACACTACATCAGTAAGCCCTGAAATAGAGTGTATTTCCAACATGGTGATTGCTGAAGCTATCTGAACCATACACGCTAACACGCCATCACCACATCCGCCTATTACTAGAACCCTTAGTAAAGGAAGCTCAGTAAGTGAGAGGTCAACCAGTCTCGGAGCGCGTTTTATATGAAGCTCTCTAAGGCACCGAAACACAACATCTACAACCCCGTTATTTGTTGACCATACCTCCCACCCTGGCATATCCTCAAACTCTAGAATTTCAAGTGAAGGGAATGCAACGGCGGTATTCCCGAGAAACTCCAAACCTATGACTTTAACCTCATTCATGCCTTGAATAACCAACTTATTAAGTGACGGTAGCTGCCCAAGTGGTGGTAGAGATGTGCATTTGCTACAGCCACGTATCGACACATTAACCAACCAAAGAAATGAAGGATCCACAACCCCCCGTAACACTCAACCCCGAGTGTTTTTAACTTATCACTACAAGGCTTTAACTCATTGAGGACCTCCTTTTCAAGTGCTCCCTTTCGAGAGCCATCAAAAACATCACCCCATTTCAGCTCTGACTTTGTAAACCTCTTTAGAGATAAGTTTGCTTCACGTGCATGCATTGCACTTTGCACTTTATGCAATCCCTCAATGGAAATGTTTCCATGGAGTTTCTTTAATAGCTTAAACTGAGTTATTGCAAAGCCCTCATTTCCACCAATGATTATCTTGGTAAGAGTTTGTAGGTTTTTCAACTCACCAATCCCAAGGGCATCTTATTCAAAAGTGGGGTGTCCCTGATGTCAAAATGCCGCAACTCTTTAAGCTTTGAGAAGCTTTTAGGCAACCCAGTTAAACTCCGACAACCAAAAACGATCAATGTTTGTAAATTGTAAAGATTACCCACATTTTTAGGTAACTTTTTTATACTAGTTTGAGATAAGTTTAGATATCGTAAGTGCTTCAATCTGCCAATAAATTCCGGCACCTCTCTTATACTAAAACAATTCAAACAGAGAACCCTTAACAATGGTAACTCAGGAAGTAAATCTATCAAAAACTTATTAGATAAGTGACAGGAGTAATAGCTTGGATTCACTACGCCAAATGATACCGCTAACAAGGTTCTCAAACTTTTGGCTCTTTTAAATGGCTCAAACTTCAAGTAAGCCACATATTGTTCACGAATAAATGACATATGACGACACTTTTCTATAGTTTCATTCGCTATATCCAAACGATTATCAAACCTTAGAAAAAAATCTCTTGCGACAAATGTGGCCAAGTCATTGATGAGATCATGCATCACATACAGAGATTTGTCATTTGGGGCATGCTGAAAAAATGATCTCGATAACAGTTTCTCGAACTGTTCATGACCCAAGCTTTCTAGAGACATGTTTGCATGCGTTTGGTTTAAATAACCTTCTGCCATCCACAACAAAACCAACTCCTCTTTATCAAACAAAAAGTCCTTAGGGAACAATGAGCAATATGCAAACAATTGCTTCAAACTTGAAGGGAGATCTTGGTAACTAAGCCTAAGGACTGGAATGATATCATCAACGTTTTCTAGATCCCAAATCTCACTATTTAACACGACATCCCAATCTTCTTTATCTTTTTTCGTCCTTAGCAACCTTCCAAGTGCTTTTAAAGCCAAAGGCAAACCACCGCACTTTTTCACAATACCTTCACCTTGTGGTTTAAGGGGATGTAAATCAAAGTTATCCACACCCAATGCATGTTGTGCAAATAAAGACAAAGCATCTTCATGTGACAATCTCTCTGTGGACAGGATTATCAAAGCCTAGCTTTTTGAGCAATTGCTCCTTGCGAGTTGTCATGATTATCCTACTTCCAGCCGCCCCCACATGACACGGACGCACTAGGTTTTCCCAATCATCGTAACTTTCACTCCATACGTCATCGAGCACCAGTAGAAATCGTTTATTCTTAAGTGTTTCTCTAAGAGCTATTTGAACCTCATTTAAATTTTCAAATTTCTTTGTTTCGCTAGTAACAGATCGAAAGATGGTTTGGCTTATCTTAAAGATATCTATTTCATCTGAAACACAGACCCATGCCTGAATATTGAAGTGGTCTTTAACTTGTGTTTCATTATACAAAAGTCTAGCTAGAGTGGTCTTCCCTACTCCACCCATACCAACTATGGGCACGATGCTAAAGTTTTGATCACATCGTTCACCCCCTAAAAGTTTTTGCATATATTTCTCCTTATCACCGTGACGTCCTACTATACTAATTACATCAGGCAAAGAGGTTTCATTTCTTCTACTCATATTTTTTGGTGGCTCACCTTTCACCATCAAACCTAGACCAAGTTTTCTATTTTCTAGATCTTGTAACTCAGTGGTAATATCATCTAACTTGTGACGCAATCTAGTACTTAATGAGAAATTTGTACAACAAGTTGGGATGAGCTTCCTTACCTTGCTAGTTGATTCCTGGGTCAGCTCACGATGCATAGCTTCGGTTGCGAAATCATCTAGCACGTCATCAATGTCATAAGCCAAACGCTGAAGATCATTAAGCCATAGTTTAACAGCTTCATCACTTATTTCCTTGTGAGAAGCATCAATAAGCACAGCTTGGACCTGGCGCAATTTTCTTCCCAGATTCTCCAGCTCAGAATGAATTCCCTGTGAACGAAGAAATTGATTCACGGCTTCCGAGGCCAGCTTCTCGAAAACGGTATTGAGGAGGGCAGAAACAAAGATTTCAGCCATTGTTAACAGTAAAATGAGAGGATAGAACTTAGAAGTGTGGATAATAGATGAGTGCACAGAAAGAACAATTCGAGTCATCATCCATTTATAGTGATTAATGATTTCAACCAATTGTCTTGGTCAACATATAATTTTAATATTAATGTTTTTTGTAAACTAGATGGCCAGTTGGCCACCATTGGATTCTACTGCCCACATGACATTTGATTTTATTACATGTGCGGTCCTTGATAACAATATGTAGGACTTTAACAAAAGTTAGGAAAATGACATCAGTGATGATCAGTTAAACGAATTAACCTCATGGGTATAATCACTTTTCCAAGTGTCGCTTATAGGCGAGATTGCATGTGTATTTATTACCATAAGTTAACACTATAAAATTAACACGTTATTTTTACATAACTTATCCTCACTCCACTCTAGGATAGGTGTCCTTAAAGATATAAAACCACTCATAATAATGAAAAACGCATACCCCTAAATTAAGTCCATTTAATTTTAACATTCTTGGCTATTAACTGAAGAGATAAACTATACAGTCTCTGTTATCATGATATTTTATATTTAGCTTTTAGTTATTTAACTTAAAACAAATTAATGATTAACTGGTCAAATCTTTCAATATTTAGTGTGAATTGATAAGTTATAAAAGGTATGCTTAGTTTAAGTTGCGTCCTTTTCCAACTGCTATACAAATACAAATCTGTCAATTCTTGCATCTTAACATTTTAGAAATATACAAATTTGAAACGTCAATGTTACGGGCCATGCGACTGTGAATCATGGACCTCCGATCTTCTATTTCCATGTTCATTGCGTCCATCCAGCTAATAGTTCATCAGTTTGTAATGGGACAAAAACTTGGTAGGGTCTGGGGGGTCACCATTGCCTACAAAATAACTCCACAAAAGTTGATCATTCAAAAAAATAAAAAAAAATCATTGAATAACTTTATACTGTCAAAATTAATGAGCACAAACTTTATCAATTTCACTGAATAAAATTTAAATATTGAAACCATATATAAACAGTAACACACATATCAGAGGACCCTCTAAAGAAAGTTAAAATAGTAACGTACCCGCAGAAATTCAAAAATTATAGACGGCCGCTCTTGGATTCTGTTGCGAACGTTGTATCCGTCTGTTGCCAACAATTTAGCAAAAAAATAGAAAAATAACATCAGTTAAACGGATTAATGCTAGTGTATCATATCGTTTTACAAACTCATAGTTAAACGGATTAATGCAGTAACAATAAAATGAACAGCCTGTCATGTACAAGGTTAAAGTCAATAGCTTATACATGATTATTGTCTATAGAGTAATATAAGCATTTAGATTAAAATATATCAAACTTTCAAATTCTCATCCATTACTCAAGATTTGAAACTATCACACATAAAACAGCCACTGGAATCTAGACTGCTACTTTTATCAAAAAAACTGAAAATTCATGTTGCATAGCTAAGTTTACAAGTGAAAAAGAGATCAATAAGATTTACATCAGATGTGCAAGATATTAGTACGCCTTGGTAAGACCATATGTAGCAATTGTTTCTGAACAGAACATGTCCCTATGTAAAGTGATTCATGATTTTAACATACTTATATTTCTTGTTTTGTATATTATTCTTCATTTAACAAATAATAAAATTGTACAATAAATCCATGGTTCACCGTTGGGGGCCTAACAACTCTAATTATATACATCGACGATGTCGTAGCAATTAATAAGCATGTAGTCCACATTAAAAACCAGAAATCCAGACGCAAAATATATACATACTTATGCTGAGATAATACTTGGTTCTTTCTATTTGAATGAAAGAATAATCAATATTTTTTAACACACATTAATTACTATATCAAAGATATAAAGCAATCGACCAGAGACAAACACAGAAAGAGGTGTACCTTTATATTAACTTCATAAGAGCTGGTAGTCTATGTTGACACAGGGGATATGAGAGATCATGGGCCAGTAGTAGGAGCCATTTCTCCTAGTCCGTTTTTCCAAATTCGGGTACAAATTGATATTCAGACTCAAAAGTGAAGGTAACAACATTTCTGGTAGATGCATCATCTTTGGGCAGTTCCAGAAAGAGAGATGTTGGAGGGACGTGAGGTGTTGGAGTCCCATTGAAAGTGATTCCAATTTCTCAAAGTCATTTATGCCGATAGAAGTGAGAGATGAAGGAAGAAGGTCGGACAGTTCACTAAAATTACGCGCATGTTCGCCAAATAACTCTACCTCGTGAAGGGAAGATGGAAATTTCTGAGGTCCCCACTCTGTTATTGGCTTCTTCAACATTCCTATATGAAGTGTACACAATTTGGGAGGCCAAAGCCCACGAGGAAAAGAAGCATCCATATTTGGACAGTTTTTTATTTTCATATGTTTTAATGAGGTGAGATTCGGTAGCTGGATGTCAGGAAATGACTCCATGCTTGGACAATCTTCTATTGTCAAATGGGTGAGTTTTGGAGAATGGAGGGCGGGAAATGACTCCATACTTTCACAACTTTTTATTATCATATGAGTGAGATTAGGAAGTTGGATGTCAGGAAATGACTCAATACTTGGACAACCGTGAATCCTTAATTGGGCTAGGTGAACGAGATTATTCAAATCAGGAATTGATTTCAAATTCGGCCAACATCTTATATTTACAAATTCGAGCATTGGCATGCTTGTGATGTTGATATTTTCCATTAGTTTGTTACAATCATTAATGAAGAGTGACTTGAGCTTAAACCCTCCTCCTGCCGGGAAGGAGATGCAGGCAATTGAACTACAACTATAGATACTTAACTCCTCAATGCTATTTGGACAACTACAATGCTCCATACTTCCACAATAACCTATTGACAAATTTCGAAGAGATATTGGGAGGTTTCTCCCAAGATTACCCTCTTTCTCACTTAAACTCACAAAACTTTCACAATTCCATACTTGAAACTTCTTTAAATTCACAAGAACCTTAGTTGCCTCTGCTTTTGCTTCAAGCAAGTATCTTATTTCATGACATGTGTCGATTCTTACTTCTTCAACCGCCCTTAGATGTTTTGTAACACCTCTCCATAGCTCATCAGTAAGACCTGAAATAGATACTATATGTAACTTGGTGATTAATGAAGCCGCATGCACCAAACTTCTCAACAGACCATAACCACAGTCAACGATTTCTAGCATCAAGAGTGAAGGCAACGCTTCAAGTGAGACTTCACCCAAAGCAGGGCAATTGATTATAGCAAGCCCTCTAAGGCATGGAAACACTACATCAACAACCTCATGATTGGTTGACCAAGCCTCCCACCCCTGCATATCTACAATATATAGAGCTTCAAGTGATGGGAATGCAACACCAGTAGTCCCAAGTAACTCCAAACCTACAAATTTCACATTATCCATTTGTTGAATAAACAACTCTTTGAGTGAAGGTAGCTGCCCTAGTGGCGGTAGAGATGTACACTTCCCACATCCAATTAGCGACACATGAACCAATTGAAGAAACAAGGGATCCCCAAACCAATTTGGAAACTTTATTCCCCCATAACACTCAATCTGAAGCCTTATCAACCTATCACTATGAGGCTTTAGCTCATTTAGAACTTCATATTCAAGTGTTGTGTTTCTAAAACCATCAAACACAGCATCCCATTCCAGCTTTAACTCCACAAGCCTCTTTTGCGATAAGTTTGCCTCCCGTGCAAGCATTGCGTTTTGCACTTTATCCAACCCCTTAATGGAAGATTTTCCATGCAGATTCTTTAGTTCTTTAAGTTCTGCTAATGAAAAGCAACCATCTCCTCTGATGATGATTTTTGTGAGACTTTGTAGGCTTTTCAACTCACCAATCCCAAAGGGCATCCTTTTCAAAAGTGGAGTACTCCTCAAGTCAAAATGCCTTAAGCCTTTAGCTTTAAGAAAGTGTTGGGAAACTTAGTTAATCTTAGACACCAACAAACAATCAATGTCTGTAAATTATAAAGATTACCAACATTTTCAGGCAACTCTTTGATTTGAGTATGAGAAAAATTAAGATACCGCAAGTGTTTCAAACTACCAATGAACTCTGGTACTTCGCTTATCTGAAAATAGCTTAAACAAAGTACCCTTAGCAATGGTAACTCAGGAAGTAAGTTAACCAAAATCTTACTAGACAAGTACAGATTTTCTTTCGCCTCAACAGACACTGCTATGAAGGTTCTCAGATTTTTAGCTCTTTTGAATGCCTCAAACTTCTGGTAAGCTACATATTTCTCACGAATAAATGACACATGGCGGTACTTTTCCAAAGCTTCCTTTCCCATCTCCATATGATTGTCATACCTCACAAAATAATCTTTAGCGACAAATGTGGCTAAGTCATTCAAAAGGTCATGCATCGCAAACAATGATTTCTCATTAGGTATTGGCTGGAAAAACGATCTTGATAATAATTCTTCAAAATATTTATAGCCCAAGCGTTCAGCTGACTTGCTGGCTGTTGAATGGTTCAAAAACCCTTCTGCCATCCATAGTAGAACCAACTACTCCTTGTCAAACACAAAGCCCTTAGGGAACATGGAACAATATGCAAACAGTTGCTTCAAACACGCCGGAAGATCATGGTAGCTTAGCCTAAGGGCCGGAACAATGTCATCACCATTGTCTGCATCCCATATCTCACTATTCAACACATCATCCCAATCTTCTTCATCTGTCTTCGTCCTCAATAACCTTCCAAGTGCTTTTAAAGCCAAAGGCAAACCGCCACATTTTTTGACAATGCCTTCACCTTGTGGTCTAAGGGTTGGATGTGAAGCAAAGTTATCTACACCCAATGCATGTTGAACAAATAAAGACAATGCATCATCATGTGACAAACTATTCAGATGCTCTAGGTGGTCAAATCCTAGATTTTTAAGCAATTTCTCCTTGCGAGTTGTTATGATAATTTTACTTCCAGGAGCCCCAGAATAAAATGGCCAACTAGGTTTTCCCAATCAGCGTAGTTTTCACTCCACACATCATCAAGTACTAGCAGAAACTGCTTTCCCTTAAGTTTCTCTATTAGAGATATTTGAAGCTGATTCAAATCTTTAAACTCCTTGTTTTCTCTTGTCAAGGATTCAAAGATGGTTTCACTTATCTTAATGATATCAAACTCATCCGAAACACAAACCCATGCTCTGAGTTCAAAGTGATCCTTCACCCGTGTTTCGTTATATAAAAGTCTAGCTAGGGTGGTTTTACCAACCCCACCCATCCCAACTATGGGAACGACGCCAAATTTTTTGTTACATGGTTCATTCTCAAACAACTTGTTTAGCATATTCTCTTTGTCAACGTCTCGACCCACAATAAAAGATGCATCTGGCAAAGAGGTCTCGGTTTTTCTACTAATACTTCTACGCATACTTTTGGGTTTTTCTTCTTTCACAGTCAAACCTAGAGCAAGATTTTCCTTCTCTAGATCTTGTAATTTTGTGGTAATGTCATCTAACTTGTGATTCAATCTATGGCTTAGTGAAAACTTTGTGAAACAAGTTGAGATAAGCTTCCTTACTTTGCTAATGACTACTCCTGATTCGTGGGTTAGCTCAAGATGTATAGCTTCAGTTGCCAATTCGTCGAGAACATCATCGATATCGTAAGCCAAATTCTGGAGACTATTAAGCCATTGTTTAACAGCTTCATCACTTATTTCCTTACGAGAAGCATCATAAAGCAGAGCTTGGATCTGGGACAACTTCCTCCCCAATTTATTCAGATCGGAATGAGTTCCGTGCGAGCTAGCAAATTTATTCAAAGTTAAGGAGGTCAGCTTCTCAAAAACAGCATCCAGGAGGGCTGAAGCAACAATTTCAGCCATTGGTATGAAAGATATTTTTCTTAGAATGATAGAGTTGTAGATAAGACAGAATGCAATATAGGAGGAATAAGTCTTGGACAACATTTTTAATAATATCTTTCAAGTGGTAGTTAACAAGTAGGTATTGCTGACAGCAACATTGACAAGGAGTTAGGCTAATAATTTTTGTATTTTTTGTCAATGTTACTACTTTATTAGAAGTGCTTAGTGCACTGCCCCATGTGAAAGAGAGATTTTATTTTTATGAATCTGTCAAATAAATCAAATATCATTATTTTTTTCTAATTATTGATCAGTCACAAACTTTCATTGCCAATGATTTCTCACTTTTTACACACGATACACCCTAGCTATATAAGAAAGAAATCATGGCTTAGCCACGTCACTTATGTATGTTAAACTCGCATATCATTAATCTACTCTGATCTTGCATCACCTTTTCATCGCATATCATTAGTAAAACATGATGAAAGTTAATTCATACGCCAATTAATGTCGTGTATTACCTGTAATTTTTGCTTTGAAGGTTTTCCGCTTGTAAACTGTTAGCATATAAATGAAGTTAAATACATCTTAATATATAATGGCTGTAGCTAGAGTTCTGCCAAACCAAAAAAACAAAAAAAAAACACCAAACTAGAATTTTGAGAAAATGAGAAGAAAAAAGAAAAGATTATCCGTAGGAGTAATTCATGGCAAATTTCAAAGTCTGATGTACTTGATTAGGAGTTGATACATGTAATAATTTTATCATGCTCAAGTCTCCAAAACTATATATATTCGATTTTGTTTTCTTACAAAACATTAGTGCTAAAGAGTGCAACTAAATATTTACAGATAAGAAAACCGAGTAAAACTGCAGTGTGGGAAAAAAAACACACAACAGATATACTTAGCACACCACAACCCCATTGTTTTACCAAGTAAAGAACAACCATTAATGACTTTTAGCCCAATTTCAGATAAGAGTGGGCCAATGGGGGCACTTTATTGAAAACAAATATGCAATTGCTTGCAAGTTGATCTTTTGGTTTGAATTGTTCTAACTTCTTTAAATTACTTTATTGAAAACAAATGCAATTGTTTTACATGGAATCGTGATTATATACTAAATTCCTATTATAATAACTCTATTGCACCCCGCAGTCAAAGAGGGAGGAAACTGGATGAGTCATCAAATAAAATCCGTGGAAGGTCTTTTATCAACATATCGGCTATTTTGGTATCGTTATGGGATATGTAAGACATGAACCTAGTTGGACCTTTTCGCGGACAAAGTATATGTCTAGCTCAATAATATGTTTGGTATGTTGGTGCTGAACGGGACTGCCAAATATATTTTGGATTCATCTTGTGCGTGATTTGAAGATTAGGCCTGAAAAGCAACTAACAAGCCCAGCCTCTAATCAGGACAGGCACTTATGGGATGGGCCCTGGACTGGTTATGGGGCTTTGGCCCATTTGTGAATCTATTAACATGTTTATGATGTTTATGTATGAGACACATCATGGTGATTGGTGGTGCATACTTTATGTGACAAAGTAACGAAAATGACATCATCAACCATGAATGCATAATGGAACATAACTTTAAGCAATATGGATACTTCTGCTACGTAATGCTTTTTCTTGAGCATCAAATGTACATGATAGTCATATATAGGTTAAATAACAATAATAATAATAATAATAATAATAACAATAACAATAACAATAACAATATTACTCGAATCTATTAAAGACATGTATATTCAGTCCACCATCAATGTGAAGATTAAGCATTGTTTTATACTTTGCAGTTTTATTTTCATCACTTAGCTTGAATATGAAGCAGCCTAACAATATGGAAGCAAATATCTTCATCTGCCTGTACGCGAATTCTCTACCTAAACAAATTCTTTGTCCCGCCTACCGTTTCAATATACCAAATAAACAAATCATGTCAAAATTGTACTGGACAAAACACATATATATTACGTTTGTTTTAATCACAATGTAGATACTTTTGCATTTGTCAAATGACAAGAATACCCTTCACATCCGAGTTTTGTTCTAATGAAATTGAATGTAGTGTACCAACCTGAAAAGCTGTGAATTTGAAGGGGCTTTGTGGCTGAAAGTAACCATATTGATCAAGCCATCTTTCCGGTTTAAAATCAAGTGCATCATCGCCCCATATGAACTTCATCCGCCCCATTGCGTATGGCTGGTACGCTACCATATCCCCTTTCTTCACACCATAACCGTCAGGTAGAACATCATCCGCAAAACATATCTTTGCATCCTGCATTATCTCTCATATAATAATTAGTTAGTCTTGGTCTAGTTAAATTATTAAAAAATGATAAATGTATAAGATTGCATACCACCGGAACTGCAGGAAAGAGTCTGAGAGTCTCTGTCAAAGCTGCATGAAGATACTGCATCTTTTCTAAGGCTTCTTCACTCACACTACTTGCTAACTCTTCAATATTTGGGACATCATTTCCCATGTTTGTTGCTTTTCTTATTTCTTCTACAACCTTATCTTGAATCTCGGGATGCTTGCAAAGCATGTAAATGAACCAAGTCATGGCGGTAGATGTAGTATCTTTTCCAGCGATTATGAAATTTAGTATTATATCTCGTAAGTATTTAGGATTGGTGCTGTTGGTTTGCAGAAATCTTGATAGAATGTCTTCTTTCTTCAACTGTACTTTTGATAATTCAAGGGTCAAAATAATACACTTTGACATTTGTGGTCAAACTCAATGCATTACATGTTCAAATTAACAAAAAAAAAATGTAGCATATTAATTCCAACTTTTATATAAAGATGATGTGGATTTTATTAGCTAGTTTATCCTAATTATCAAATTGTTCCCAAAATATGTAAGAATAGTTATCAATTTTGAAGTTACATTTAGCTTCTATGACATCAAGAGTCAAACTATACTTCAGTCATTATTATGCAAAGAGAGTAAAAGGGCATTTTTGACTCATACCGGAAACTCATCTTGTCCCTTGTGAATTTGTTGAGTTTTGGTCTGAATCAGCTTATAAACAAACTCGTCAACCACTTTGACATTTTCCTTCAATTTCGCTTCCGATCCTATATTAAAATACCTCTTGATTTTCCATGTTATGTCAACATAGCGTTTTAGTGTTAACGCGCTTGCATCATCAAAAGCATTACTAAATCTAACGCCTTCTTGACTTGAACCACACATGCTGTCAAGATCAGTTCCAAAAGCAACTTTGAATATTGAATCCAATGTTGCTTTCATGAACAAGTCCTAAGAAAAAAACAGGTTGTTATACTGCGGAATCATCAAATGTTTTTAACTAAAAGAACTTACATTTATATCTACACTTTGATTATTATTAGCTGATTCAGACAATATTCGAGCGAGTTTTACTGCATTTTTTCTGAAGATTACACTGCTAAAATCCCTCAACACTTTTGTTGAAAACTCGTAACTTGAGACCTTCCTCTGCTCTCTCCACTTGTCCCCGTCAACTGTAAATATTCCATCACCTAGAAGATCTTGTAACATCTCATGGTTATAAGTTCCCTGCAAATTAAGTTATAACAACCTTTATGTTTAAGTTAGTTTTCATTAAATTTTCATTTCCAATCATTTTAGATTTTTATAAACTTTTGGGTTTTACTTATGATATAATTATCTGTCTTTTACAACTTTTAATATATGATGTTTAATATAATTTCAAATATGTCATTGTAATGTGTCTAGTTTTTCTGGAAATTGAGTAGCTCTATGATAAGAAACCGATCCGTATTTAGGGGTTGCTTGGCAAATGATGAGTCATTAAGTTCCGAACCATTAAGAGGTCTGAATGGTTAAGAGTATCTGAACGAATAAGTGTTGAACGAGTAAGTGTTGTTTGGTTGGACATCTAAACAACTGTACAGAATGACTATTTTACCCTTTTAAACTATCAGCAAACATATGGTTTAACGTGCTTCCGCCGCAGCACGTTAAACCATGAAGCATGTCGATTTTGTATTACATGCTCGTCAACGAGTTTATCATAACAAGGTTTATTAAATAAACACAAAATAATATAAAGTTTTTGTTGGCTTCATAATAAAATAATCATAATTCAATAATACAATTGTATGTCCAACGCTAAATCGGTGTCACTTTTTTGTAATAAATCACGCCTTGCTAATTAAGTGTATGAGGAAATGAACTTAGTTAATGGAAAATTATTATATATGGTTTCTTAACTAATTACACCAAAATATAAATAAAACTAAAACATTGAAACACATAAAGCTAAAATTATATTATTAGTAAAAACTTTATTATTAACAATTATAAACTTAAATCCTAAGTGTCCCGGTCCGATTCTAACAAGGGCGAAACCATTGTTCTAGGTTTTAAGCTCAGGTAAGGTGTGTTGTGAGCATGTGGTAAGCCTTTCGTAAAAGTCCTAACAGACAGCCCGATGCACTAAAGTCAAATAAAATTAAAAACTTAAATGAATGATATTTTCAAAGATGCCAATTGTCATTTGTCAAGTGTCAACGCAATAAAATAAAAATAAAATCTAATTAAGTTTGTATATTGGCATAATAGACCCTTCAACTTTAAGTTACATTTCATTAAGTGAATTTTAGTTTTAATATTCAAATACGGATAAAGACAAATTTATCATTTTCTTCATTTCTTGTTATCCTATTTGCTGAATCAAAACTTAAAAAGTCCACAGATGCCTTTTACAAAGTCAACTATATTATTTGTTAAATGAGAGTAGATCTGAAAGTAGTTTTATCACAAATAATGGCATTCACAGAACAAAACAAACTCAAAACAATAACTAAACTATAAAACAAACCTTGATATAATTTTCAAAATTGATTTTGAGGATGTACTCAACATTAGCTGGATCAGATGTATAAACCTCGTTGCGGAACGGAGTGATCAATCTGTATGTTTTGTATTTAGTAGCAAGATCAGTCATGTAATCATGCAACCTGTGGAAGTTAACAAGCTGGTTAAACATGGTCCCTGCAATTGGATGATGCTTCTTTAATCCATGTTGTTGTTGATTGCATTTGTATAGGACATGAACAATAATAATAATAACAAATGTGGCTGTGATTACTGGTAGTATGTAGAGTGTGTTAGAAAGAAGATCCATGGTTGCAAATGTGGAATTACTGGTAGGTATGTGTAGTACAATACATATAAATGAACCGGAAAGGTAGGTATATGGTAATATTATTCACATTATAAAATCTTTATAATATTTTGATCTCTGAAATTTAAAGTATTTATATATAAATTTTCTTGAAAAACTCCATCTTGATCTTCAAAATTTGAAGATTTAAAATTAGTGAATTAACTATTCATATATTTAAACTTTTAAAAGTTCTATTTTGGTTTGTAACTCAAGTATTACGGTTTAAAGTTTAAACCTCCAATTTCATAAAAATATATTAATAAAATAATGATATTTGCGTCTGAATAGTAACTAACAAGACAAAAATATAATTTTTTAAATTCTACTTCTAAATTTACATCATTATTCATTATGGGACTCAAACTATCAACCTCATAAGGAGCGACGATAAATTATTACACGCCTACCTTTATAATTAGGACGAGGACTTTTAGGATGATATGTTCATGGGGCTTTGTCCCACTTTTGCGTATTTATTGACAACCATCCCTATGTACATGAGAAGCGTCATGGCGATATGTACTTTATGTGAACAAAAGAAATGATACCAACATAATTAAAAAACAAAGAAGGGATGCAAAATGGAGCATAACTTTAAGCAAGGTGATTACTTCTTCCAGAAATACATGTTATGATTTCTTGAACATAAAATATATTGGCATATATTAATAAGTTGAAGGGTGATAATAATAATAATATTAGCCTAATCTATTATAAACATGTATATTCAATCCGCCATCAATGTGAAGATTAAGCATTGTTTTGTACTTTGCAGTTTTGCTTTCATCACTTAGCTTGAATACGAAGCAGCCTAACAAAATGGAAGCAAATATCTTCATCTGCCTGTAAGCGAATTCTCGACCTAAGCAAATTCTTTGTCCCGCCTGTATTCTCAATACCATACATAAAAAAAATGTATGGAAGAGAGTATCTGCTTACTGAAAACTTATCTTGTGATCCCTTATGCATTTGTTGAGTCTTGGTGTGGATCAGCTTATAAACAAACTCGTCAACGACTTTGACATTTTCCTTCAACTTTGCTTCCGATCCTATATTAAAAAACTTCTTGATTTTCCATGTTATGTCAACATAGCGTTTGAGCGTTAATGCACTTGCATCATCAAACGCATTACTAAATCTAACAACGTCTTCACTAGAATCACACATGCTTTCAAGATCAGTTCCAAAAGCAATTTTGAGTATTGATTCCAATGTTGCTTTCATGAACAACTCCTGTATACAACGAGTATATCAATAAAAGAAAAAAAAATGGCTTGTTAATGTTATGTAGTTGAATGATCAAATGTTGTTGAATGAAAGGAACTTACATTTATATCGACACTTTGATTACTATAAGCTGACTCGAACAATATACTTGCGAGTTTTACTGCATTTTTTCTAAAGATTACACTGCTGAAATCCCTCAAGACTTTTGTTGAAAACTCGTAGCTTGAGACCTTCCTTTGTTCTCTCCATTTGTCCCCATCGACCGTGAATATTCCATCACCCATAAGATCTTTAAGGATCTCATGGTTATACGTTCCCTAAAAATATCACATTGAAGTAACATGTTTCAAAAAACCATAGCAAATCGTATTCGAAAAATGTAATCCAGTTAATTAGCGCACCAACCTTGATATAATTTTCGAAATTGGTTTTGAGAATGTACTTAACATTAGCTGGATCAGATGTATAAACCTCATTGCGGAAAGGAGTAATCAATCTGTAAGTTTTGTATTTTGTGGCAAGATCAGTCATGTAATCATGCAACCTGTGGAAGTTAATAAGCTGGTTAAGCATGGTCCCTGCAATTGGATGATGCTTCTTTGTTTTCGTCCTCGGTTGTTTATGAATGCATACATAGAGGACAAGAACAACAAGAGCTGTGGCTATAATTACTGGTAGATATAGTGTGTCTGATAGAAAATCCATGTGTATAGGTTCTTTGTAATACAATGAAGAAGTGAAATACAAAAACCGTTATATAATTCGAAAGTTAGGTATTTAACGGAGAGACCCACGCCTTCTAAATATTAAATCTCTTGAACCTTTATGTGCCTTTACTTATAATCAGTGATCTCCAGTTAAAACATATTTATAGGTATATGACAAATGAATAAAACAAGAATAATGCATGAAACAAGAAAAACAACTTACCATATTCCAAATGCTTCAACATTGTGTTCTACAAAATTGTGTTTAGTCGCCATTCAAATAATCTGTGATCTAAATATAGTAAAATGACAAATGAATGAAACACAAATAGTAAGAAGCAACTAAAGTGCAAATCACTAATCTCCAAATGCAATAACATTGTGTTCTACAAAATAATATGATAAAAGGAAAAGGTTATGATATCTTTTAAGTTTTAACGAATGAAATCTCAAAGCGTCTGTGTCAATAAAAAAAATGACCAACGGCTAACTCGAAAACAACCAAAGCAGACGTGTTCAAATAAATTAGTGTTCAAAACTCAAATTCATTTAAAATCCTACTCTAAGCCAAAATGGACCAAGATCTATCAAGAACACATACGCGTACATGTTCTTGGCTGTGCAGTTCAATTAAAATGAGACGCTTCTAATGACATGTTATGGACTATATTTTAGCATGTATAAGCTATGTCATAAACTCATAATCCATGTGTATAATCGAATTTTACACATGTGAGCATAATGTGTGATATGTGCAAGTGTGCAACTGTCCCATATCCACGTCTGCGTGCAAAGTTTTTCTTTTGTATTTATTTTGTTATGTTTGTTTAAATTAGTGTGCGAAAAAATAAAGGAAATAGTGGGGATGATCCATGTTTCCTAGATTGTCTTTGAGACCCCGTGTGACGCCCTCGGGTTTCCTAGGGCCTGCAGCCATTGTACAATGGTTTCATCAGAGAGTGGCCACAACTCTTGTTCAATGGCACATTAATTAATTCGGTGGCTAAAGCCTAAACGCGCCTAGGCTAGTACGTTTTATAAATCACTTGAAGTTGTCTTGTGAGAACCAGGACTTGACAGTGAACCCAAGTGTTCAAGCACAAAACAAGCAAATTTGATCATAAACATTTGATATGTCATATTCTCCCTTGACCATAAACATTTGACATTCAAGAATACAAATAAAAATAAAAAGATGGTGAAAACAACTAAACACTCATCAACATCAACATTTTCATCAAGAAACGTTATTTTCCAAGAATATGAAGAAGATAAACATCAAACGGTCGCATAGCCAAAACAAGAAACAACATACAAGCTAGCGAAATTATCCCTCGATCGGCTAGCAAAGTTATCTGATTTCAATATGGGATCTTTCTTTTCATCGCAAATATCTTGGGATATGCCTTTAAACATTCTTCCTATATTTGATTCCACTTAATTTTTTTCATACAGTAAGTAGCAAGTATCTAAATTTTTGTGACTCTTATATATCGTCACAAATCTTAATTATTAAAGTTATCTTTATTAGTCCTTACAACATCATTGTTCACAGAAATATAAAATGTCTGCTACACGCCATTTCATTTATGCGTCACGTACACACGATTTTATTTCATATAAGCATTTAACATGCTTTGTGTAAAGTATAATCATGTGTACGCGCCAGAGTATTGCCGTTCAATATTGTCAAGAGTTGTGTAATCTGGACCTAGGAGAAACATAAATGTTCAATGGACCGTCGAGTTGAATATTGATTGTGGTTCTGTACTTTGGGTCTTCGTTTGCGTTACTTAACTTAAATACGAAGCAACCTAACAATATAGAAGAGAAGATCTTCATCTGTCTATATGCGAATTCTCGACCCAAACAAGTTCGTGGTCCAGCCTGCGTGTGTGAGCAAGCAAAATAGAAAAGGTTAGCGGTATCAAGGTAATATGTTACTCTAGAGGATAAAACTAGTAATAACAATATAATCGAACCTGAAAAGCCGTAAATTTGAAAGGGCTCTGTGAACGGAAGCAACCATTGTGATCGAGCCATCGTTCTGGTTTGAAGTCGTGTGCATCATCACCCCATATGAACTTCATCCTCCCCATTGCGTATGGCATGTATGCTACCATATCTCCCTTCTTCACAATACAACCATCGGGTAGAACATCATCTGAAAAGCATATCTTCGGATCCTACATAACAAATTCATACTCAAAAGATAAATGTCACCATTCAAGATATGTTTAAAATTAACAAGATTGCATACCAAAGGTAATGCAGGATAAAGTCTTATTGTTTCTGCCAAAGTTGCTTGAAGATATTGCATCTTCTCGAGTGCATCCTCACTCACACGATCCTCAAAATCCGCAACGCTTGTGATCGCTTCTTTCATGTTTGTTGCTTCTTTGATATCTTTTGCAACCTTATCTTGAACTTGAGGATGTTTGCAAAGCATGCAAATGAGACAAGTCATAGTAGCCGCGATAGGATCTTTACCAGCAAGTACATAGTTCATTATTATATCTCGAAAGTACTTTGGATCTCTATTTTCCATTTGCATAAACCTTGATAGAATATCTTCTTTCGTGTCCTGAAATCCGTAAATCATGGGTCACTTGTGTAAAGACGAACGTTCGATAGCCCATTGCCATTAAGTTTTAAGCTTACCAAAGAGTTATTCTGTTTCATTTGTTCACTCTTGATCCGGATCACCTTATAAACAAAATCATCAACCACTTTGAGATTTTTCTTCAGCTTTGCTTCCGATCCAATATTCAAATACTTCTTGATCTTCCATGACATGTCAACTAATCTTAGGTACGTCAGTTCATTTGAATCATCGAATGCGCGGCTAAATCTAACACCTTCTTCGTTTGAACCACTCAAGTTGTCAAGATCAATACCGAAAGCAACTTTAAATATTGAATCCGCTGTTGCTTTCATGAACAAGTCCTATATATATGCATATGAAGGTGATGTTATGCTTAAAAGCCAATAATCACTGGTGTAATCATATAGTTGTTAATTAGTGATAAAAATAACAATGACTTTACATTTATATCAACTACTTGGTTGCTATTTGCTGCTTCTGAAAATATGTTGCCGACTTTTATTGCATTTTTTCTGAAGGTTACACCGCTAAAGTCTCTCAAAACTTTCGTTGAGAACTCGTGGCTCGATAACTTCCTTTGTTCTCGCCATTTGTCTCTGTCAACTGTGAATATACCGTCACCGAGAAAATCCCCTAGCCAGGTGTGGACATACGGTCCCTAAATTTGCACAACATGCATGTAATTTGTCAAATAAACTTAATTAATTAGTAAGGGTGACTGGCATAGCAATATCTCCAAACATAAAGCCTTGTACTGGAATGTTTAGCATGCATGTACTGATAGCTGTAGCTTTTTAAATATATTTAGATGTTTGACATAGTAGTTGGAGTTTTTAATAAAATGTATAAATTGATCAAAATGGGCATAACTAAAAAAATAATACTAAATATATTTATCTTGGGGGGTTATTTAAGTAATTTTAACTAAAAGTATGTAGCTTTTTCTAAACGATACTAGTAGGAGCTTCAAGCTTCAAATTTTTTCTTCTAACCTAAAAGCTTCAAGCTCCTTCAATCAAACAGGATTGTTAATTGAGTATGAGTTTTTTCTTGAAAGCTTGAAGCTTGAAGCTGCTAAAAGTTTCCACCCAAGCATCCTCTTAATAGTGTGTATTAAATTATGTAACAAATTCATTTGATCTACTACCTTGCCATAATTATCGAAATTGGTCTTGAGGATATACTCGACAACTGCAGGATCAGTTGTATAAATCTCACGATGTAAAGGGCCGATCATTCTGAAAGTTTTGTATATTGCTGCGATGTCGGTCATGTAATGATGCAATCTCTTGAAGTTAAAGAGCATGTTAAACACCGTCCCTCCAATCGGGTGATAGCCCTTTGTTTGCGATTGAGTGTAGATATAAAAGAAGATGAGAAGAAGCAGAACAAGTGTTATGAAGGTTAAACTTAGTAGAAAATCCATGGAAAATGCAATTTTGGAAGTGAAAAAGGATGTGTTGGTTTGATATTGAATCAATGGGTGAATAACAAGCTCTTTGCATCGTTCCTTTTATAGTGATTCTTGTGGCTAATAAGTAGACCAAATTAATTAGTTATGCGTGTTGGTTTGAATTTTATAATAACTAAGACATCTTTGGATGTTTCATTTTGAAATAAGTCATATGTAAGATTACCTAATGGGATTGAATTGGTCTAGTGGCATCAATGTGTTAAATAAAGTTGTCATTTTGGGTAATAAAAAAATAAATAAAACCGTTAAAGAAATGTAAGATTATCTTCATCGTGTTAAAAAAAATACGAAACAAAACACATCATTTGTGTTGTCAAATCAAGCTTAAATTCGTTTTCGGTCAATTGTGTTGTCAAAACAAGATTTTAACCTCGACCTTCGCTACAACGCACGGGTTTTAATTACAAACAAAAATAAGGTTAATTGGTGTTATTATAAGCAAATACCCATATGAATAATTATGATTCAATAATATTGTAGAATATAATAGTGCTAACTAGATTTGCCATTAAGTTGTAACAATACACATGTGGGAAATAGCGTGTAGCCTACATATAGCAAAGCTAATTGAATAATAAGTTTCTTTCTAGATAGAACTTAATGAACATATTGACAAAAGTAATAACACATTCGAGTTTTCTTTGATATTGATTATCTTGAACCAAACTAATATTTTTATTACATATTTTATTTCATTTTAAACTTCTAGTGAATGTAAGTATTCACCTGCAAATGAATATTGAATACTCTCTAATACTTTTTATCTATATTTAAACATTAGATAGGGTGTATCTAGCTTTTTTGTGTTTCTGTTTTACGTCGTACATGATGATTTGTATTCATGTTGTTAGTCGTGTTTGGAGGGTCGTCCAAAATAATAAAGAACTTGTAAATTCGATAGATCTCACCTTAGGCACTTCTTTTGTTGTCAAACTATCAAATACTAAAGATATCTACATATCTACGATAAATATCCAAGTCGAACGATTGAGTTTCTCAAATAACCGTTATCCACAATATAGTTGCAATACTAGAACTCGTTGCGAAAAAACTTGCATTTTGTTTTGAACCGTTAGCAAAAACATTGTTTAACGAGTCAATAAATAGACAGTAATCACAAGAAACAAGAAAGTCCTAACAATTAGGCAACAGTTTGAAAAGTATGTCTTCATTCTCATTCTTAATAGTAATTAACAAGTTAAATGTTAATACTTAATAGAGATTAAATGAAAGCCAATGTTCACTCGTTTCAAGCTATTCTCTTCTCTTACTGAGACACGGCTTAGACCATAAGCTCTGTTAATCACGCTTCGGTTCCATAGTCATGAACCATCAACCATTGTTGCGAAAAAATACAAAAATACAAGCCTACAAAACGTCAAAACGTATCCTGTTCAAGTAAGGTCCGGCTTCCTTGTCTCTCTATACCGCTTATAGATAACACTTGGTTTTCAAATCCTCGCGATGTGGCACAAGAAAGGCCTTAACTCAACAAAAATTGCACTAAACAATTTAAGCTTTATTCATTATTCTACATATGCAAGAGGGATTTTTTTGTTATAAAATTGCACTAAAATCTATTGAACATCTAAGACGGTACCCTTCAAAAATATATATATAATGAAGAACCTAGAGGTATCATAACATGACCATTTTAAATATAGAAACTACTTTCTTTTTTTCTTTTTTCTTTTTTTTTTTTTTTGCTATAAATGATTATAACTTGATCAGAAGTTTAATGAAAGTATTAGCCAAATATCTAACCGTACAGTATTCACTCAACCAACTTGATCTAGCTACATCCGCAGGTGGAACATCTAGAAGAAAGTTGTCGAGAGACAAAAAAAAGTATTATGTTGTGTTTGAAATTTTGAAAGGCAGACAGACTGTTCTTAAATCTCAAGTATATGAGGGCCTATTTGGTTGATTACATTAAGTTCAGAGAACTAAGAAAAATAAATACAAAAACATTGGCTTCTCCCGGAGACCTTCAGTGTGTTAGACTGACGTGATAACCAACTACACCACGAAACCAGCTTGCTTATTATGTTTAAGAGTATTAACTTAACTGAAGCTAGTAGCATAAGTAAGTGTGTTCAACTATATACTCTGTTTAAACACAAGCTGGCTTTCTGGTTCATAGCTAAGCCAAACCAATACAAAATGGTTATCGACCAAAAACAAAGCAAGTTAAACACGAAGGTTGTACATGACTCGATTCTAAGACTATCATAGTTCTAAATATTAAAAAATGGGCAGTTTAGTTCATGGTTTCAAGACCTGACAAAACACGTCCTTCATGGTAGTATATTAATATGCAAACTCTTTTCACAAACACATCCGATTGTACCAATAAAATACTGATAAACGGGATACAGGAAAAAATGATACCGAAGACCAAAAAAAGTATTTTGTCAGTCAGACAACCATGGAACCATGCCATGACCCATTAGATGGACTGGCAACGATCCACAAGCTATGTTAATCACGCTCTAGTTCCATGGTCTCGCTTCATCAACCGGACATAGGTTTCTGTCTTCTTAGAAATCAAGAATACAGAGGTACAAGCCTATAGAACAGATCATGTTCAAGTAAGGTCGTGCTTTGTTCCCTCTATGTATCTCTTGTAAATATGACTTTATTTTTAAATGTTGGCGATGAGGGACAAGAGGACTTTATTTTTAAAGTTCATTGTACATCTATTTCGATACGAACACTCCGAAAGTTTACCGTAAAGTTCATAAACATACATCAAGGTACTATTCTGCAGGTCATTAACCAAACCAAAAACAGCAAAAGTTCAACACAAAGGCTAGACCGCATGATTCGGTTCACAGACTTTTACAGTTCTGAAATATTAAAAAACGGGCAGTTTAGTTCATGGTTCCAAGACCCAACAGAACCACATACAGTCATCTAACTAACATAACTACCAAAAGTAAAAAAGACCAAAAGGCCTGAACTGAAAGACAAAACGACTAAAACATAACGTTGAAACAAAACCAAGCCCGGTTTCTTCACTCAAGGGTCACGTAGAGATGGTGATGGTCTCACTGCTACTTCTGGAGTCATTTGATTGATTTCCGTTACCATTCATTTGTTGATACGTTGCGCCCACTGGATACGATAAAATGAGTCTGACTTTTGATCATTCTTGACCTTTTTAACCCCTCTGTGCAAATGCTGCGGACAATATTTCAGCCCCGGAAGCACCTCTTTTTTGCACCGCCATTTCTTGCCATCTGTTCTTCTGCATCTTTCGGGTTGACCAACGTTTAGATCCTTGCTCGAGGCCCCGGAAACTAGACATACATGAAACAAATATCATAAGTCGGAAAACCTATAACAACGATAAGTTTGACTTTTGTAGTCAACGGTGAAATTTCACGCTCTTTTAGTCAAAGTGAACATACCATTGCCATGTTGAACAATTTCCATGCTATGTTTCTTGATACTAACTTTGGTATGACTGGTCTTTGCATGGGCTTGAAGATTAGAAGTGGTTGACTTTGACTTTAAAAAGATATTATCAACTTCCACAGGCTTTCTTGAACGTACGCGGCCTCTGTGTACATGGCGCTCGCAGTACTTCTGATCAGGAATCACACATAACCGGCACCTCCATTTCTTCCCATCGGTTCTTCTACACCTAAATGGTTCTGCGTCCATTACGCTCGGTACTAAGGTCAAATGCTTTTACTGAAAAGGTCCAAACAGTTAATAAATTAGATTTTATTTGAACCAATTCAAAGGTAACTTAACATGTTTTTGACCCGTTACCCAACCTGCTCAATTTGCAGGCTCTACATTGTAATTACTACTAATATAAAACTGAAAGTCGCTCGTATTTGACATGCCGTTACGGTTAATTCAGCTTTTAAATTAACTCTAAACCGTAAACTCAAAACTAGATAATTAAATGACAAGATAATCAACGACTAAATTTTCTTGGGGCAACTTATTAGGTGCTTCTCCAAAGTAGGGGTGCAAACGATCCACTCGAACTCGAATCAACAAAAAGCTCGAAATGGGCCGAGCTTTTTCGAGCTCGAGCCTTGTATGTGAAGCTAGTTTAGGCTAGTCATGCCTTGTTTTTTTATAAATTTTACCTCTTTACCCTGCGCAACCTTATGGTACTACACGAGCTCGAGCCGAGCTTAGGCTCGTTAAAGGTGGGATTTTTTTAGTATATAAAAGTAAATAAACACGTATATAAATTAATTAGTTAATAGATAAAAAACGAGGTGAGCCGGAGCTTGAAAAAACACCCATAGAGTTTATAAAACTGAAGAAGAATCACAAGTGATTATGCAACAGAAGCTTAGATTCTAACAAACATATGCAACCTTACCTGTAATTCCAAATTAAAAACACAAAATGAAAGGCTGAAATAGAATAAAAAGTTGAGTGAAATTGAAGGTGATCTTGTTACCTAGGGTTGGTTGGTTCTTGGGAGAATACAAGTTTTGGGAGTGAGAAAATATGTAAATGGTTAACAAATTGGGTGTTGCCATTACAGGGATTGTCAGACGGTGATGGTTTCAGCCTTTCACAGACACACAGACATCATTATCGGTTCGGTTGTATGGGTAATTGATTTGGGGTTTATAAGTCAAATGAGTTTCCTTGCTCATTACACTAGCCTTTTGGGTTAAGTTGTGTTGTTTGGCTTGTAACATTGGTATCCGAACCAACCTCGGAGTGATGGCCTGTAAGAAGCCAACCTTGACCAACGAGGACTCGGAATGGTGGCATGACCTCGACCATTTGAACTGGGACTGTGGAACCGATTGTATAGGAACCCGTTCGGAACCGAAAAACCCGACGCTTTCGAACCGGTTTGTGTAGATTGGGCTTGTAACATTGGTATCAGAGCCAAATTCAAAGTGGTGGCCTGGAAGAAGCTAGTCATGTCCAACGAGGACTGGGAGTGATGGCCTAACCCAACCACTTGAGCTGGAACCGAACTGGTTTGGAACTGATTGCATAGGAGCCGGTTTGGAATCAAAAAACCTGGCGCTTTCAAACCCGGTTTGGAACCGACGACTCACGAACCTATATTTAGGAAGTTTAGAACCAATATATAATGTATGTATTTATGTGTATGCATGTATTTATGCCCCTTGCTATGGCGATTTCCACAAAAAGGTGAAGGAGGGCGGTGAGTGGCGTCCACACCCTTTAGGCTTAGGGGTGTCTCTTCTTGTAATCGAAACATGATCATGTGTGTCTAGCGAGATACCATAGGTTGAATAGTTTTCGTTTACAATCGATTGTAAACGAAAACTATTCAACCTATGTCATGATTGTAAACTAAAACTATTCAACATATGGTATCGATTGTAAACGAAAACTATTCAACCTATGTCATGATTGTAAACTAAAACTATTCAACATATGGTATCTCGCTAGACACATCTGATCATGTTTCATGCTTGATGGCAAGGTCGGTATGGTGGTGGCTTTGTGTTTGGTTAAAACTTCCAATCGCTTTGGTCTTTGTTTCCATTTACAAGCCAGACTACGCACACCAAGATGGATCTAAAGCTTGGACGAAAGTGATTTAGGCAGTGAAATGGCAACTTGTTGGCGCCTTTGGAAGAGTAAATAAAACAACAAATTAACGCCAAAGGAGCGACGGTTTTCAAGTTTCTGAAGTTCATAGAACATCTTAAAGCAAATATCTATCTTGTAAAATTGTTAACGAAAGCCAAACAAAACACGTTTTCTACTTCATATAGCCAGTTCGAAAACAATAGAGATATTAGTACGATTCGTCAGTGTTTAGCCTTTGGGTGTGTCAAATAATAATACTTTTACCCTATCACAAGACCACCCATTGACCAATTTAACTTGCAGCTAAAATAGATGATCCTAATAAAACCAACAAATTCTGTAACTATAAGTTACAATGTGACACCAATGGATCACTTCAAGGTCCCATAAATAAATCATCCTGCATTCGGTTCATCATTTGCAGCTTCATTAAACGACGCAGCCAAGATTTCCGCAAGGCTCGCTTGAGAACTAGATTGTTTAGGAGATTCCGAGACTCGAGGTTTTTTTGCAGTAAGAGATTGAGGAAGCCCTTGTTTACTGTGTGACTTCCAAATAACAGGTTCTAAAAACTTCCACGGGTCTTCCACCATTGACTTGTTGAAGAAACGATCAGGTCGATCTTTTGCCGATACATGATTATGGGCCCCGCCTCCTCCTCGTCCCCTACCCATCCCTCTCCCAGAACTAGGACCGGAGCTCATATTATTCCTGAACCAATGTCCTCTGCCTTGATTAGGACCATGACTGGGACTATTCATGAAGTTTGGTACAGGACTAGGGTAGCCTCGTCCTGAACCATGACCTGGGTTGTTGGTGAAACGAGGACCAGGGTAACCGCCTTGTCCTGAACCATGGCCTGGACTACCGGTGAAGTGGGTTTGAGGATTATTTCTATTCCAACTTGGGCTGCGGATATTTGTATGATTAGGATTTGCATATTGCCCCGGCGGTTGCTGCATTCTCGGATTTGGCAAGTGGTTTATATGGGGTTGCAGGGAAGGCGAGGGAAATGTTACGTTGGTTTGTGACCCTGTAGAATCAATAAAAAATAATGTATATTAATAAGAACAGCCATTTAATACGTTAATCATAGTATTGTATGCAAGTAGAAGTGAATTGTGACCCTGTAGAATCAATTAAGTTACGTTTTATCTCTAACTGATACATATGTAATATTGAAATAATCAGCTTGAAAGGAAACGAGCAGATCAACCGAAACGGTCAGCAGGATAAAAGTTGCAGATAATGTAATGTAACGCATAGAACCTCCTAAATCAATTGTTCAAAATAGTATAATATTACTAAAATGATGCAATTTTTGTACATCACATTAGACACACTAACTGATTACAAAAATGCTAAAAAGAATTTGAAAAAAAAAAAACATTTCGCGTCAATCACTAAAATATGCACACGAGTCATACAAACAGGTAAACTTTAAACAAACAGGGGTAGTGGCGCAGCTTGTTGCCTGTTTGCCTTGTGTTTCGATATAATCACTACTTTTCAGTTTTATATCATTACCTCTTAAAGTAAAAAAATAATAATTTAAACTAAGAAAAAAATTCAATGATTATAAAAGTGAAACTGCTCATACGAATATAGCACTAACAAATTAGCATGCACAAGAAGCTAAAACTGTATGATTAGAGTATGTAATTACTTTGAGGTGCGGATATCTGGCGGCTCCCAGAATACGCTGCCATCGGGTCGGTGTAATAATTAAAGCTGTGAGAATACGACTGCTGCGCCTGGCTTTCATGGGATGATTCAAGAAGCGGATTCGAGAGACTCGTTGTGGAATGATCATCATTACACGTCGCAGCAGCCGACGCCTCTTGCGAAGCTTCGAGTCTCATAAGTTTGAGTCTTTCTCTCCTCTGAGCTGACTCCTCCATCAATCTTCCTAGAGAATACAAATACAAATATTATAAGACATGTTAATCTCATATACGATGTGGCGGTGAACAACACTTAAAGGCTGCTAACGAGATCGAGCTGACTCGGAATTAAAAGTCAAATAAATAGAAGTCATAAATCCTACAAACTCACAGTCAGATGCCCAAATATGTGTATCAAATTAATTATTAACTAAAGTCGTATGCAGAAATCAGCTAGTACGGGTTTAGATTAACCTACAGTATTTCATAACGATAAATTAGGGCTTAAAATGAGCGAAACCTATTATAGCATACACAAATGATTAATTAATTAGAGTATATGCAGGCAGGAATATTATTAGAAAATTAAGCTAAAAATCTGTGTATACAAAAGCCAGTACCGGTGAAAAAGGCTGCAGAAATCAAATAAGAGACTCAAGATTTGATTGATTTTGCAATCGTGATTCGCCGATTACTTTTTTTTAGAACGGTTGGATTTAGGGGTGTTTCGATTCCTTGATAAAAAGCAAAGAATCGTGCTCTCCAAATTTAAATTTAAAGGCTCTTGTTTTAACCGGGCTTACGTTGTCTTTGGAGTTTGGTTTTCATGTTCCCCGAAAATCATATCATCAGCTGTCCCTTGACAGTCGTTGTGTCGGCACAAAAGAATAACCTTTTGGCGTAACACACGGTGGGACGAAAACTCGGGTGGGCTCGAAATCCGAACAAACAACCTTATACAAAACCTAACACAAATCTTTCATGACCAATATCCACCCAAAGTGGCACAAGTGAGGATCGATATAATAGAATGCTCTACAAAAAGATTGAGGGGTAGGTGAAACAAGCGAGGCAAAGTCTCTTATGCTAATAAGCATAGCCTTTTCATCCGCCATGTCTATCAAAATATGAAACTTCAACACATAATAACTACAACTGTTTCAACGTCCTAGGATGGATGAACTTAGGACACATAATGTTAAGGCGTGTAATTGGTTGGTAAGAATCTCATCTTAATATAATATAATTAAGGACTGTTTGTTTACATCTGAATTGAACCATTCAGATGTAACCATCTGATTCATTCAGACTTCAGACTGTTTTGTTCCAAACAGAAAAACATCGAAATGGTTAAAATTATGTCTGAATCATTCAGACTTATGGTTGTTGCTGAATGGGACAAATGCTCATTCAGATCTGAATAAACCAAACAGCAACCGTCAAACTTCTATTTTTCTTTTGCATGTTATTATTGAAATTAAAAAGCTACGTTAACTTAGGCGTTATATGTATAATTGTATAGGTATAGTCGAATTAGATGTGGTATTAAACATGTACGATGTATTAGATACGAAAATTGTTTAAGACAAGGACTAGTCCATCACCTCATATTTATGTTATATGAGAGAGTACGCCACGAAGAGTTGATAGTCATAATTGTGATTGATACGTGTAATGCAAAGTTACTTGATGAGTTGATGATATTAAAATTAAAAATATTAGCATATATAATGTTACAAGCCAAAAAGAAAAACTTAATCCAAAATACTAGTCTGATAGGTGAGGGAACCCATTTGGCTTATAAACCCCACATCAGTTGCCCATACAACCGATGTGGGACAAATCTCATACCTTGCAATGGTTTCAGTCCGTAACAATGCACCCTCCTTAAGGGCCAACGTCCTCGTTGGTCACGGCCACGTTGGTCACGGCTGGCTCACTCCAAGCCACCACTCCGAGTCCTTGTTGGTCACGGCCACGTTGGTCACGGCTGGCTTCCTCCAGGCCACCATTCCGTGGGCCACCACTCCGAGGTTGGCTCTGATACCAATGTTACAAGCCAAACAGAAGAACTCAACCCAAAAGACTAGTCTGATAGGTGAGGGAACCCATTTGACTTATAAACCCCACATCAGTTACTCATACAACCGATGTGGGACAAGTCTCATACCTTGCAATGGTTTCAGTCCATAACATATAAGTACACCGTCCTATGGAATGGTGGCAACAAATTCCTATATATGGCATGGTAGCAAGAAATATAAGGTAAGTGATCATTAGAATAATCAACATGTTTGATTTTTAAGCTCAAAACCCTACCCAATTTTTAGCCTAAAATCCAATCCAATTCTATTTTGTTTGATTTTTGAAGCGGTAAGCCTGACAACTCACTCCAACCCTTTAATCCTTCACGTATATTCCAAAAATATACGATTAGTCGAGATGTACATATACAATTTTAATGAGAATGATAAAAGAAGACTCCCGGTTGAACTCACGACATACATCGATAATCTTAAAGGAGATAAACGATTTAAACACTTGAATGGTTTAGCAAGTCTTGTTCAATTGATGGCTCAAACAAATAAACACCATTCATTTGCATTGTGTATCGTTTATTTAAATTAACACTCGTATTACTCGTCACAATGTCAAGCTTGAAAGATGCTTTTCAGCGATGAATTGCGTGAAGTCCGATCTGCTTTATAGTATGGGTGATGAAATTTAAACGATAGTTGTATTTGTTACATTAAAAAAGACTTGCTTATGAATATTAAAGTAGATGATGTTATGGTTGGCTTTCAAAAAATGAAAGCTCATAAAGAACAACTTTAAATATATTTATTATCTAACTATGTTACTAACCCGTGTAGTACACGGGTGGAAAATAAGAAATTCGTCACGTAAAGAAATTTGATTATATATTTGAATATTATATTATTCGTCTAATAAACAAAAATAATTTTAACCGACAATATCGCCCGTTCTTGAAAGTAAGTTCATTGAACTTATCTAAAATCGAAGGATACACAAAGTCTATTAAATCATATACTGGATATAATGAATTATTAATTAGAAGATCATCGGGAATTTGTACATTCATTTGTCGTTAATTAGACCCCCATCCCCAACATTCCCTTCTCCTATATCCAATAATTAATTCGCATATTATTTTATCTCTTCAACATGTAAGGATTGGCATCCAACTGTGAGCCTCGTGTTTTTTTTATAGTTTAAGTACCTTTCACTTTGACAAGATGTAGGAAGAACTTATTAAAGTGTAATTTAAAATAAACACGAACAAACGTCTATACAATCTAACTATTTATTTAATAAAAGTATCATAAATTTAATATTTACAACTCCCTAAATACTTCCTTTTATACAAGGTTTATACTTTAATTTGTAGCATTTCTTGGTTGTCAAAGATTAATATAAAAAGGAACAAATTGGTTTTTTTAATAGCTAATAACTAAACACTTAGAAACATCAATTGGCTTATATGACTTGTTTATCGATTCATAGAGCCATAACTTGTACACAATCTAATATTGACTTGAACTTGTTATGACTTCAACTCAAGACGCTAATAACCCATCTGGTATTATAGTATTTTCCATAATACCTTACCGGAAAATCGTAATAGTTCAACATCTCCATTGAATTTTTTATTTTGTTATGGAACCTAAAGAGATTATAAGAAAATTATATAATAATTAAAATTAATACAAACAAAAAGGGAAAAGAAAAAGAATTGTTAATGAAAGAATGAATAATATGAGAATCGATTATTACAGTATCAAATTAAACCTTACCGGAAAATAATTAATCTCCCTTACCGGAATTGGCGATGATGGAGATAGTAATCCGAAACAGAGAGAGAGAGAGAGATTATAATGGTTAGGATTTTCAACCTTGAGATTTATATAATGTAAATGAAATTATTTAGTATGTTTTTGAATTCTAATAATAATTAGAATAATTAATATCGTAATTACATTAATAGGTTAATTATGGATTGTTTGACTAAAAATATTTAAGTTATTGTAAATTTTAAAATTTAAAATTGGATATCTTTTTAGTAATAATGAATTTTTAATCATGGTACATTTAGACATTATGGAATGTTTGACCAGTTAAATTTAAAAGTTTAAAATTTAAAACTGAAATTCCTTTTAAAAATAATAAGTTTCAATCATAGTAATGTTACACATTATGAAATGTTTGACCATTGATTTACAAAATTTACCTTTGAGTTACACTTTAAAGTTTTAAAATTTATAAAATTATTAAAATAGCATAAAACTTTGAGGACTATGATTATAAAATGGTGACACAAAATAAACATAACTAAATGTAACTATGATAAAAAATACATAAAAAAAACATATACACATAATTATGATGTGCAACAAATATTTGTATGTAGACATATTTGCATCAAGTAAGGCTTTTCGAACAATCAAAGATCTATTCTCGCCAAGCCACACGTCATGCTTGGGAATGCATGGCTTCCTTACATAGGCTTGCATTATGTTGCCCTGCCAAATTATTATTAAGATTAATACAAAGTTGTATGAATAATATAGTAAATTAATGAATGTGTTAACAAAACCATTTCGTCTTGCACGATCATTTCGATCGGCCAATCTTTCCCGGGCTTTGAATTGACCTTTAGCCGCCAAAGTTTCAAAATACGCACCTTTAGGATACACTCACTGTTATCTTCCTAGTGATGAAACATTAAAATAAACAAAACAAAAAATTCATTTAGGAACAATAACACTTTTAAGCCAAAAATGAATACAAAAATGGATGATATAAACACAACAAAAAATAAAAACCTAAAACACAAAGATATTGGTTTTTGCTAAAGATGGTTTGATGGTGTAAGAATTATCTTATCAAAGTTAGGTATTTATACGGATTTAATCATGGGAGACTGGATTAGAGAAGCAAGGTATACAAGGAATTAATAAGAAACAAAAAATTAGGGAATTTGAAATATCTTTAAGTAACAACGAACATTAGGGAACCAGGATTAATGGATTTTCAAATTTTGAAATATCTAAAATGTAATGTTCGAAAATTATTATAAATGTAATAAATGTTGACTATATTTATATATACAGAAATAAGCTTATTAATGTAAAAATATAAGTTATAAAAATAACCATGAATCATATTATTTATAAAATAACCATATATCCAATATATAAAATTATAATCAATTCTGATATAATCAACTACTTAACCGTATAAATAATGTAAAAATATAATTTATGAAATAACCATGTATGTAATATATAAAATTATAATAAATTCTGATATAATGAACTACTGAATCATATGATTGAAGGTTATAAAAATAGTCAACATAATATAATTATTTATTACACAATTACGAAATTTTATAATTGAACACTAATTATCAAATCCAATATAATCATTTAGAATATTTAAAATCAGCATCATATTACACGGGTAATTGAGGTGGAATAAATATAAGTTATAAAAATAACCATGAATCATATGATTTATAAAATGACCATGTATCTAATATATAAAATTATAATCAATTCTAATATAATGAACCATAGAACCATATGATTAATGTATAAATATAATTTATAAAATAAGCATGTATGTAATATATAAAATTATAATAAATTCTGATATAATGAACTACTTAATCATATGATTGAAAGTTATAAAAATAGTCAACATAATATAATTATTTATTACACAATTTTAATATAATTGTACACTAATTATCAAATCCAATATAATCAATTAGAATATTTAAATTTAAAATCAGCACCATATTACACGGGTAATTGAGGTGGAATAAGGATGGTTAGTCAAATCCTTAATCAATTGTCATATATAAAATTTAAAATCAGCACCATATTACACAGTCAACCTTTGTATTTTTAGTAAATCTTAAGGATGGTTAATCAAATCATTAATCAATTGAGCCATTAATGATTTAAGTTTAAATATTGTAACATATTCTAATTGAAAAATTCCGTAATTAAACATTTTCCTTAATCAAAGGTTTGATTAACTATTTGATTACCCATTAATAACAAAATTCCGTAATTAAACAATTTCCGTAATTAATAAGTCAATGGGTCTACATCCGTAATTATAGTAAACCTTAATGATTATTAATCAAATAGCTAATCAAATAATCTCTTCTGAAAATAGTTATCATTAATCAGTTAATCAAATATTTAAATGAAAGAAAATAATAATAGTTATAGTATACATAATAAAGAAATCGTAATTATAGTTATAGTATACATAAAAAAATCCGTAATCAAAAATAATAAAATAAAATTAGTTTTAAAAGATAATTATAGTTATAGTATACATAATAAAGAAATTAATTATCTAAATTATATATTATCTATTCTCTAAAAAACATTAAACCTGGTGGGAAGAAATATAAAGCTTGTGAATGAAATCAAACAAAAATAATAAAATAAAATTAGTTTTAAAAGATAATTATAGTTATAGTATACATAATAAAGAAATCATAATTATAGTTATAGTATAACTATAATTGTAGTAAACAAATCGTAATTAAATTATAATTATTAAGTTGAAATATAATTATAAAATATTCAAAAATTTCAAATTAAACATTAAATGAAAGATGATAGAGAATATTAAAGAGAATTGATGAATCTTAAATAAATTTATTATTGATTTATTTTATTAAGATGAAAATTAGAAAAGTCATTGTTATACATAGAAAGTTTAATCAACAACCAATAGGAAGAGAGAAAATGGACTTAAACTATTTTGTTTTAATAGTATAGTTAGATAATATCTTGTTTGGTTATCTATTTCTTTTACTAGACCCGACCATGACGGTCAAACAGGACCAATCATATCATACTCTTCTAATAAAAGAAAATAACCGTGACACGTGTCGATTTTTAATTAAACCTCATATCTTTTTTCCCTCCAAAACTAAAATATTAATCGATCATAATATATGTTATAAATCAATAATTATTCACTTTCCTTTTACACCCTATTTATATTATGTTTATACATTTTTATAAAAATAAATATTAACATATTATGTATGTTACTATATATATTCCAAAATACTTGGTGAAATCTAAAAAATCAATTTATCGATTATTATTATTGTAAATTATCATATAAGTTTATAAATTATAATATATGCTTTAAATCTATTTATTTGTTTTTAGGTTAATTTGGTAAACTATATATATGTTAAATATTAATGATATATATACACAAATCACTAACATATATAACAAAGTGTATCATAATTAATTTCTATGTTTTGTTAGAACAAAGTGTCATTTTCGTCATTATGTTTGCCAAACAATGAGAATTTAGTGCAAATATTTTATTTTTTGCGTATGGATCTTCAAAGTTTCACAATTCTTGCCAATTACATCCAAATCACTAACTCCGTTAAATTTAATCGTTACGTTAAAGGTAGACATGTTTTTTCACTTTTTTCTTTATTATAATACTTATTTCAGTGAATTACGATTCTTATCCATGTGATTTGTCCAAGTCTGCGGTTGAGTGTCGCTTCGATTTTCACTGAACGGGGCTCGCAACGACTCGTGGGCCTTTGTTTTCACTGAACGGGGATATTATGGTCTCGTGGGATGATTAAGGGGTTGAGTTCACCATTCAAGTTCTTCATTTACTCGCCCTTGTCATCATTTGTTCGTTAGGTCAATCATTTGTTCGTTGGAAAAGTGTCGCTTCTGTTTTCACTGAACGGGCTCGCAACGGCTCGTGGGCCTTTGTTTTCACAGAACGGGGATACTTTGGTCTCATGAGATGATTAAGGGGTTGAGTTCCCCATTCAAGTCTTCATTTACTCGCCCTGATCATTATTTGTTCGTCAGGTTAATCTTTTGTTCGTTGGAAAAGTGTCGATTCTTTTTTCACTGAACGGGGCTCGCAACGACTCGTGGGCCTTTGTATTTACTGAACGGGGATATTATGGTCTCGTGGGATTAAGGGGTTGAGTTCCCTATTCAAGTCTTCATTTACTCGCCCTGGTAATCATTTGTTCGTTAGGTCAATCATTTGTTCGTTGGAAAAGTGTCGCTTCTGTTTTCACTGAACGGGGATTGCAACGACTCGTGGGCCTTTGTTTTCACTGAACGGGGATATTATGGTCTAGTGGGATGATTAAGGGGTTGAGTTCCCCATTCAAGTCTTAATTTACTCGCTTTGGTCATCATTTGTTCGTTGGAAAAGTGTCGTTTATGTTTTTACTGAACGGGCTCGCAACGACTTGTGGGCCTTTGTTTTCACTGAACGGGGATATTATGGTCTCGAAACTTATGTGCCAGCGTTAACTTTTTCTTCAATGGTGACCAGAACGGTGTATTGGAAACACGTGATGCAAAACTATGCTCAATTGAAGCAATTTATTCACAAAATTGAAAGGGTTAACATGTTATTTTTTATTTTATTATTTCGGTAAAGTCTAGAAGCTTTCTTGAAACATATCAAAATCTATTTCATGGTGTAGCTCATAAAAACATAGTTCCTGAAGAACACACGTCATTAAAATTTAATATTCTCTTTTCCTTCTATGGGTGGTAAATTGATAAATATATCAATAAAGGTAACTACTATTATATGAGAAGTTTTCTTCTCTAAATTGGTTCATAACCAAAATTCTTTCAATTATACATATATGATATTGGGAATGAAATTTTCGATTGAAGGAGAGTTCTCGGGTCCAGAGCATTCTCGGTTACGTTTTTGCATTGATTAAGTTCATTTAAAAAAATCGTTTTGTGATATAAAGAAAGTCAATTTATGTACACATAATATAGATGTAATACATTTTTCCATATACGTTATGTAATTTTATAATTCCGTGTATTACACGGGCTCTAAAACTAATAAAAAATTATATACCAATTTAACTAGACGAGTTTTTTTAAAATGTAAAGTTAACAATGAAATGAAAGGCATATAAAAACAATATATGGCGTTCATTTATATTAAAAAAATATTATAAAATAAAACTAAAATTGTATCTCAAATATTCACTCCGTCGTTACCGTTTGTTAATTCAGTTTGGTTCAGAAACCACCAAATATCACCGGATTCTGACGTCACTCCGTCGTCATGGAAAGCACACTTAGGTGGTGATTCAGATCCGCGTTACGATCCGCATCAATTACGATTAATTGTACGTGCGTCTGTCATTTCATCCACATTCATTCATTCATGCATTATTATTATTATTATTATTGACGTTTAATATTTTGGCTCACACTATTTCATTCATTTGTAATTTCGATTAATTATTTGTTATTAATTATTATATATAGTGGAAGTGAAAGTGAAATGGAGGAGAAGGCTAGTAGTACCGTGGATTACATCAACCATATGTTCCCTACAGGTAATCAATTACCTTATTTCACCTTCGATCTATTGCGTGTTAATTTCGAGATCTAATCAATATAATATAGATATATGTTTCCACAAAATTACATATATACATGTTATAATTATTAATGCAGTAGTACAATTAGTTCATTCATACTTGAATTGTATGAATGTTGAACCAATGTGATACAGTTAGATTTGAAGCATATAGTTCGTTTATACGAGTACGTATATTAGTTTGCCGACCGAAAAAACAAATAAATTTGAAGGATCTTGGATTATACATGTTGTTTAATGGAAAGTGTAACTAACTACAATAGCTAAGTTATATTAATTATTGTTATTTGATACTAGTGCTAGTGCTGCTAAGGCATACACTGATTATATATATCTTTGGTCTTAATTGTTTATGCTTTTATACTAATCAACTTGTCGTTGATTAACATTGGCCAATGTGTTCAATGTCCAGAAGCATCGTTGTCAGGCGTCGGGCCACTGATGCAGAAAATACATAGCGAGATACGTGTGGTGGATGCTGAAATTCTTGCAGCTGTCCGTCAACAGGTTGTATGTCATTTCGATCGTTTTGCTCCTTTATGTTGGTTTTCATCATTTTAAGCCATATGTTTAACTTATTATCAAATTTGATATTATTATATATATATGGTAAGTAATAATGTAATATGATTGTTGGACCTATCATATCCAGAGTAATTCAGGAACCAAAGCAAAGGCGGATCTAGCTGCAGCTACACATGCTGTGGAGGTCTGTCTTGTTATTAGTCTCATTGTCTCAGTGACATTGTTGTTTCCATAAATAATGTTCTCGGTATTTTCTATGCTATACTTTGGGTTTTGTTGCAGGAACTAATGTATAAGGTTAGAGAAATTAAAACAAAAGCCGAGCAAAGTGAAACAATGGTTCAAGAAATATGCCGTGACATTAAAAAGCTGGATTGTGCAAAGAAGCACATAACAACCACCATCACCGCCCTCCATCGCTTTACTATGCTAGGTCGGTTTTCTCGTATGATGACAAAATACAACTATGCGGTTTTTCTTGGCATGTAAAGCATTAGAAGATTTTTATTCTGATACAGAGTCGGATGTCTAATTGTGAGTTTACACACTCTTAATGCAATATCTTATGCTAATTGTGACAGTCTCTGCGATCGAACAACTTCAAGTAATGGCTTCCAAACGAAAATACAAAGAGGCTGCTGCACAGGTAGAGGTATGAAAGCTTGTTTTCTAATATCTCCTATTGCTTAATACATTCCTGTAATAAGTGTGTTCTAGAGTCTAATATATATATGTTTTATGTGCTTTTAGGCTGTCAACCAGTTATGTAGTCATTTTGATGCATACAGAGATATTCCAAAGATCATTGAGTTAAGAGACAAGTTCAAGAATATTAAACAAATTCTCAAGTCTCACGTGCTATCTGATTTCTCTAGGTTTGTGAATTTGAATTTTTGTGGTAAATATGTTACTGGTATTCTTATAAATGTCGATTTGAGTGTGCTCGTGTTGTTTGTAGCCTTGTCATGTTGGTTATTTACATTGTTGTCGTTCAAAGTTTTCTTGGGAAATAATACTCATCGTCTATGCATTCAAACTATAAATCTTTTTAGTTTAGATATTACATTAAGTAAATCTTTGCAATTTAATACCTAGGTTTAAGTCAATCACAAATCGCTCCAAAAACACTCTTTGATATTGTATTGAGAGAAAGTTACTATGCGTTTTGCCAAATTTACCCTGGTAAGTTTGATATTATGCATTTGTTTTATCCCAGCCTAGGTACAGGAAAGGACGGAGACGAGAATAATTTGCTGCAACAATTATCAGATGCTTGTTTGGTTGTTGACGCATTGGAGCCATCAGTGAGAGAAGAATTAGTGAATAACTTTTGCAACAGAGAGCTTATTTCTTATCAACAGATATTTGAAGGAGCTGGTTTGTTTCCTATAACGGTTATGCAAGTGGTACTTCAAACTGAATCTAATATCTTTGCTAATAGTTTACTAAACACTTGTTGAATTTTATCAGAGCTAGCAAAGTTAGATAAAACCGAGAGGAGATACGCTTGGGTCAAACGTCGATTACGAACAAATGAGGAGATATGGAAAACCTTTCCTGCTTCTTGGCGTGTTGATTACTTGATGTGTATTCAGTTCTGCAAATTGACCAGGTGGTTTTTTTTTTTCAAAACTTAATGCAGATTATTGGAGCAAATTTATAAAGTTTCTTTGTTTGTAGGACACAAATTATGCAGATTTTTCAAAACTTAAAAGAGAAGCCAGATGTTGGAACATTACTGCTGGTAAATTTGAAAATACATCATTTGTTTTTATCGTTATTGTTGAACTTAGTTCTAGCTTACAATTTAACTTGCATTAGCGTTTCCTGTAACTTTCCTAAATACATTATTAGGTTTCATTTCTTCCTACCAGTTTATAAGGAGATTAGTTTACTCATTTTACATTTGTTGGCTGTAATAACATGATTAGCATCAGGTTAATTATTATACGACCCGTGTTCAGCCAACTTTCTTTGATCACTTCACGGCATCTAATTCTTTAACACTTACAGGCATTGCAACGGACAATAGAATTTGAGGAAGAATTAGCAGAGAAATTTGGCAGTGGTCATACCAAAAAGGTGACGAGCGACGTTGAGGAATCAGATAAAGGGGAAACTAGTAATCAACTTGTGATGGATATTCGAAGAAAATACGAGAAAAAACTTGTTACGCATCAAGGAAACCAGGATGATGTATGTAACACTAGTTGCTTGATTTAGTTAGCCGTTTTTACTTTTTGCGGTAGTTGATTCTCAATAGAGTCGTGTTTTACACACTAATTCTCTGATTTCAGGATAAAGATGCAAATAAAGATTTGTCTATACATGGAGCTGGGGTGTGCTTTTGACTTTTTAAACTGGTATTATGGTTGAATGTGAATTCTAGTTATCACTTACTCTCCACGGTTATTGCAGTTCAATTTTCATGGCATTATATCATCTTGCTTTGAACCACACTTGATGGTATATGTGGAATTAGAAGAAAGAACACTTATGGAGAGTCTGGAGAAGCTTGTTCAGGTTTTACCAATTTCTTTACAATTTGGAATGTTTTCGTCTTTTACTTTTTTTATTTTCTGACATGTGTGCATTAATTACAGGATGAGGCATGGGGTATGGATGATGGAAGTCAAACGAATATTCTATCTAGTAGCATGCAGGTAAGCTACCTAGGCATGCCTGTTATGCAAATGCTAAATGCTAACATATTCATTTTTCATTGCTAAAGGTTTTTCTGATCATCCGAAGGAGCTTGAAAAGGTGTTGTGCCATGACAAAGAACCAAACACTCCTAAACTTATTCAAGGTATGTATCGGGGTCGCATGTAGGTAAATAAATTCTTTATGGTTATATGATTTTAATGATAACAAAACTTACAATCTAGAGAACACTCTAAAAATGAGACACATACTATATTATCACTGTGTGATATTTCTGACTGGCAGGTTTTCCAACGAGTTCTTAGAGCTTATGCTACAAAACTTTTGATGAAGTTGCCTAAAGGCGGCATGGGGATTGTTGCAACTTCCACGGGCATGGATGGACACATCAAGGTATCATCCGGTTAATCCGCTTCATCTTTACAAGGATTGTTGCTTTCTGCTGTAACTCTTACTATGCTAACACTCTAAGTCTGTATATGCAGACATATGACAAAGATGAAAGGCTAATATGTTATATTGTGAACACTGCAGAATACTGTCATAAAACGGTCAGTTTTATTTCCTTAATCTCACCATACGATGGTTGTTAGTAAGTGTTATTGTATATTCATATAATTCTTCCTTGACTAATTAAGAGTTCATAAATTATATAGGCTGGTGAGTTGGCTGAGAATGTCTCCAAGATAATAGATTCCCACTTGACTGATGCAGTGGATATTTCAGAAGTGCAGGTAACATTAGAGAGTAGAGGTGGCAAGATGGGCGGTTTAGGTAATGGGTCAAAATCAAACCACAAACACTTCTGTCATTTTAAAAAAAAAATCATGCATAATTGATGTGTTATTCATGATTATAAAAGCATCATTTTAGCAGTGATAGTTCAAAAATTTTATTAAAAAACAACTGAGAAGGTTGAATGCAATGAATGAGGTGCAGACGGTTATGTTCAGATCCAACAATTTCTTATTTCTTGAAAATTTCAAGATCTTATGGGATTTTTGAGAAATATGAAACATATATATAAATCAGCATATCATGGTTAGAATGCCAAAAT
Source organism: Bidens hawaiensis (assembly GCF_021521415.1). Classification (NCBI taxonomy): domain Eukaryota; kingdom Viridiplantae; phylum Streptophyta; class Magnoliopsida; order Asterales; family Asteraceae; genus Bidens; species Bidens hawaiensis. Next base: position 46,677 of record NW_027495445.1, read on the forward strand.
TGCAGGCTTATTGACATGTAAATATGTACTTTGGAGTATATATCACCTTCTCACAGTATTTCTTTTATTAACGCAGGATGAATTTTCAGCAGTTATAACAAAAGCATTAGTAAGATTAGTGCATGGTGTGGAAATCAAAGCAGATATTGAATTGGCTGCAATGACACGTGTTCCCTGGGGTACGCTTGAAAGTGTGGGTGATCAATCAGAGTAAGTTATAAATATCATATATCTGTCCTCCACTGTATATCGTGCTTGAAGCCGTTTCCTGAAATGATAATAATGTTATTCAATGTACAATGTTGCAGGTATGTCAATAACATAAACATAATCCTTACCAGTAGTGTCCCCACGCTCGGAAGCCTTCTTTCTCCAGTTTACTTTCAGTTCTTCTTAGACAAGGTTAATAGTTAATAGTCTTTATTTCACTGGTCACACTTTGTGCTTTTGCCGTCAATAAAAGTATTGCTTAATGTTCTTGTCACTCATTATCTGATTATATGGTGCAGCTTGCATCATCTCTGGGTCCTCGTTTCTACCTCAATATCTTCAAATGCAAGCAGATATCAGAAACCGGAGCTCAACAAGTATCGATATATGATCATTTTAACTTTGCTTTACCTCAACCTTCCTATTAGCACCCTACAAGCAGGCACGTTGATTGTTGTATGTAATTTAAAATGGTTCTTATACAGATGTTGTTAGATACTCAGGCAGTAAAGACGATACTTTTAGATATCCCATCCCTTGGAAGACAGGTAAAACCGATAAAATCTCTCTTTTGGCATGTAGTTTGTCGTGATTTTGTACAGAAAGTTCATTAATATAATTTCCATTGTTCTGAACAGACGCCAGGTGCTGCTAGCTATGCAAAATTTGTAAGCCGTGAGATGAGCAAAGCCGAAGCACTCTTGAAGGTGAGTAATTACACCACTCAAGTATCCCTTGAAACATATGCTTTTATAATGAACTTCACGTATGCACTTTGTTATTTACAGGTTATATTGTCCCCTATAGATTCCGTGGCGGATACATATGCAGCACTTCTACCCGAGGGAACACCTTCGGAGTTTCAACGAATTCTAGAGCTCAAGGTTATACTCAATCATCACTAACTAGTAACTACTACTCATCTTTTATCCATATATTCACTACATTTTTCAAATAATATTAATGAAAAATGCTATGTTGGCGGCGCAGCTTGTTGCCCGCCTACCTGCTATATTGATGTAATATCTATGTTTCATCAGTAGAAATAAATAATCTATCATTTACAATCATTCAGGGGCTGAAAAAAGCAGACCAACAAACTATATTGGATGACTTTAACAAGCGTGGGGCTGGGATTCCGAAATTCATTCCTGAAACACCAATCGCCACCCAAGCAGTCCATGTGGCGGTGACTCCAGTGCCGCCTCCCATGGCCAGTACACCATCAGCTGCAGTAATAGCCTCTAGAGAGGATGTACTTACCAGAGCAGCAGCACTTGGTAGAGGTGCAGCCACAACTGGATTCAAAAGGTTTCTTGCTTTGACAGAAGCTGCTAAAGACCGAAAGGACGGGCCTTTCCGAAAACTTTTCAATGCCTGATGTTTATAAACTCTGAAACTACACACTTTCAGATTCTGCTTGTCCCTACTTTATTCTTCCATATGGAGAGCACCAAGTTGAAACCCGTGCGTCAAGTTTTAGTGATGGTATGCAGATGATTGAGTTTACTTGCCCTTTTAATGAATTTAGCACCGCATAATGATCGTCTTAATATGATTAAAGAGGGCAGCCTTCTTATTGCCTTTTCCACCACATCAAATAAAGAGCACCGAGTTGGCCGGGAACTTGTGGCGTCATGTTGTATTACACTGCATTTCCTACCGTGAAGACTAATTGACAACAGTTCAATCCAACCAAAGTACTTTCTAAATTGTTTAACCTTGTCCGTCTTTTTATGTTTACATGTTAGCGTTCATACTTTCTATCGTTACCATAGGCTTAAAACACTTTTGAGTTGTTTTTTTGAACATTACTAATTCAACCACCATTATTAGCCTATTGTGTTTGTTTGTATTACAAGTTTCCCCCCAAAACATTGTATCCATCTTAAAACACTTTGACATGTATAGTTTTCTCAAGCAAGCCACCCTGACCGGTGAATATTTACAAGTGCAACACATCTATCAATGATGAAGACAGGTCCTGGAAATCGACTACGGCCACATGCATGAGTAGTTGATACAGACATTACGACCCGCGATAGTGTTTATTAGAGCTAGACAACTATAACCTTAAATTATCTAATAGATCGACTTATAGTGCATGCTTAATTGTTTCATTTCAAGATCTGTAAGCATACATAAATCCAAAATCATGTACATTGTATGAAGCTCAAACCGTTAAACTAAACGGAGCCAAATTGTTAGTAACAGTTCCATGTGGTTTTAATTTTCAATGGTTTGGTTTCGGTTTTTAAAACGTCAAAACCGGACTGTAAACACCACTAGTCATTTTAACAGAACCCATGGGAATTTGTTTGATACTAATAAACAATTACTCCGTACTTTTTTTAATTATCAAAATATATTTTTTTTAAACTTAACTTTGTAGTACAACAAAGAACATCCATCCAATCCAACGGCACAGCTTTCATGATCTATTGATCTGTTACCCATAATAATATTATTATTGGACGAAACTCACCACGTCTGGATTGCCAGCGTGTACACTTTAAAAAAAACCAAAATCATTTCAAATTTCAACATTTTACCGCCATTTCCCCAAATCCACTTCTTATATAAACCCTAACTCTTCAATTCAAAATCACAAACAAAAAACAATCAATATCAATCAAATGGCTCGTACGAAGCAAACCGCAAGGAAGTCCACTGGCGGCAAGGCCCCGAGGAAGCAATTAGCCACCAAAGCCGCACGGAAGTCAGCTCCAGCAACCGGCGGAGTGAAGAAGCCACACAGATTCAGGCCTGGGACCGTGGCATTGCGAGAGATCAGAAAGTACCAGAAGAGCACCGAGCTTTTGATCCGTAAGCTGCCGTTCCAGCGGCTCGTGAGAGAGATCGCACAGGATTTTAAGACGGATCTGCGGTTCCAGAGCTCGGCGGTTGCGGCGTTACAGGAGGCAGCTGAAGCGTATTTGGTTGGATTGTTTGAGGACACGAATTTGTGTGCGATTCATGCGAAGAGAGTTATGATTATGCCTAGGGATATGCAGCTTGCGAGGAGGATTCGCGGTGAGAGAGCGTAGGCTTAGGGTTTGATGTGCTTGATTATTATTATGTTGAATGAATATCTTATTTGAGATGTTTTAATGAATTATGTATTAATCAGCTTTTCATTATTGTGTTGATTTGATTATACTATCTGTGTTTCAAATGTGAAATAACAACTTAGGGTTTGTTTGATATGGGGTAATGGAATGGACGACAGAATGGAATGGACGTGGTAATGGAATGGACAATTACCATTCCAATGAAATATTTGGTTACCATATGGGAATGAAATGAATCATTACTTTGTATTGTTGGTAGGTAAGAAAAAAAATTAAAATTAAAATGGTAGTGAGTGGTGGTGGTGGTGGTGGGAGCGGTGGCGGTAAGGGTGGAGGTGGTGGTGGCGGTAACAGTGGAGGTGTGGTGGGCAGCGATGACGGTGGGCGGCGTGTGATGGTGGGGCGATGATTGATGGATGCGGCGAGTGGGTGGCTGGTATTGATGGCGATGGTTTGTGGAGGTGGGTGGTGGGGGCGGAGGACGCTGATGGTGGTGATTGGTGGCAGTGGCGGCGGCGGTGGGCAGCGGTGACGGTGGGCGACATGTGTGATGGTGGGGTGATGGTTGATATATGCGGCGGGCGGTGCTGAGTGGCTGCCACCGATGGCGATGGTTGGTGGCGGCAGTGGACGACGATGGTGGTGGCTGGTGGCAATGGCGGCGGTGGTTGGTGGCGGTGGTGGTGGTTGTTGATGTTGGGTGGTGGTGGTGTTGGGAAAGTGGTGGAGGTTATGTAGGGTGAAGGAGGGAATGTAATGAAAAAAAACATGGGGTATGGATGGAATGAAATTGGGGTATTTTAGAGGGAATGAAATGGACTAGGTAATGGGTCATTCTATTCCTTTGGTCATCATACACACTATTTTCCATTCCCTCACAATGGGTCATTTCATTCCGTTCTCCATTCTTGCATACCAAACGCTACCTAAATGATTGATATGTCTCATCATCATCATCGTACTCAGTATATCCCACCAATAGCAATGCTATGGTAGGATCTGAGGAGGGTAAGATGTAAACAGCCTTACCTCTATCCCATAGGGATAGAGAGGCTGCTTCCGGTGAGACCCCCGGCTCGATAGTAGTTTTGCATCAAGCCTTGGACATAAGGCACATAACACTCAATCATCGGGACACCGGCTGATTGGTGCATGTGCCCTTGTCTTTCGGCTATCAACGCCACCACATGATGCATGATTAACCTTCCGCCACTTTTAACGTTATTTTCACGTGATTAGTAAAATAACGTCAAAATTAGTGCAATTTTACTTTTGCCCACCCAAGGGTTCACACACATATACATTATATGCGCGCACCGCAAGCAGGGCGTAAATGATTGATATGTGCATAAGTTAATTGTTGTGTAGAAATGGTGAATATGCTCATGCTTAAAATTGTATTCAAATACACCCGAATGCATATCATCTAAGAGCATTCTCATCCAACTTTTTATCCCTAAATCCAAAATTACACTAAAACACACTATATTTTTTCTCTCCTTCTCAATTTAATAATACTTTTTTATACCTTTATCATTACCATTTCTCTTTTCTTTACTCATAACCACTTTCAAAATATATTAAAAAATTATAGGGGGTGAACAGTAATTTTTCAAATATACAGAAAAATCACTATATTTTTTTAAAATATAAAAACTTTTCACTCACAACACCTTAAATCACTCTCTAAATTATAAAAACATCTTATCACAAAATATAAAGGATTTGGATGGGAATGCTCTAATAGTGGTCTATTCTTGATCTTTGTTTATCCATGACAACCCTTACTACGAGCTTATCTCTATTATAATTATAAGCCAAAAATATAAGAAAATAGCCTTCAATTTTTGCTTGTAAACATATCAGTATAAATTCTATTAAAAACAAAGGTTGTAAACAAATATATTTTCTAATATAAAATAAATATAAATCATCACGATTTATATTATTCGATACTTGTCAAATATTTATTGATTCATATTTTTGTTAAAGTATTTTAAAATTAAATATATATTGTTTATTTTTAGATAAAGAAATTATTTTTTATATTTTTGCTCACTTTTAATTAAACTGAACAATTATAAATTATATTTATTTTATAAAAGATAGTGAAGATCGGGTGTTAATGAGCGTGGAACTTTTGGTTTGGTTGGCTTGTGGTAAAGATATATTAGTTTTATAATAAGGATTGAATTTGGTTTATTATTATTATTATTATTATTATTATTATTTTCTACTTAGATCTCCACTTGTGGCGTTTGGATTTTTTAATGGAGACCCAAGTTCGATCCTTACTTGTGGCGCTTTGATTGGATATTGTCAATGAATGATATGAGTAGGCCTTGCAAGGCTTTCAATTTGAATCCCAAGCTCACCCGGGTTTTAGTCTCATTGTGTGTTACGCAATAGAGTTCTGCTTTTATAATAACACAATGACTATTAAGTGATAGCGTAAGCTCAGTTAAGACGACATAGTTTGAACAGAGCCCACAAGAATGAGACAACGGGCCTGTCTCCGTTATTAAAAAAATTAATTTTAAGCTCAGGTTATTGTTTGGCAACTTGTTTACGCACGACGCACCTCTAGAACCCTCTCACTCGGAGCCAAAAGAGCTACTTCTGAATCCATAGAACTGCAATCATCCAAGTAACAAATCAAATGGTATATTCAATTTCTTTTTTTTTTTTCTTCTTACGCATTTCGTCGAACACTTGATCTGCATCTAAAAACAAGCTTCAATAATAACTGTTTATGCGTTTTGTTTCACAGTCGGTCACTCTCCACACTAATCTCGGTGACATCAAGTGCGAAATCGCCTGCGATGAAGTGCCCAAAGCATCTGAGGTTACTTTTATTTTATTCTAAACCCTAATTATTCAATTATACTTACATGTATTCTTTGTTCACAACTTTCGTTAAACTTCAAATAATAATTAGCACAACTTAAAACCTAAAAATCTAATGCCAGAAAATCTCGGATATTGGTCGAGGACAGATATTTGAGATATTGGTTATCGAGGTGGGATTTCGGTAATTTTATCAGACAGAATTTATATGTATCTTTAACACTTAACAATTCATTATACTCTCCTCCTATTAACAATTTATCCTTTTGCAACTGCCAAACACGCTAACAATTGTAGCAGCAAGTAGGAACTGATTAACACTCAAAACACTAACATGTAACACTCAAAGTTGAAAATTAAGACTTAAAACACTGATATCGGGAATATCGGTGATATATTGTTCAACTGCACCGATATTGTCGGTACCGAGATTCTGACCGATATTTCACATGAGGATCGATACTGAGGCTGAGATACCACCGATATTGACTGCATAGCTAAAGTTTATATATTGACTCCTTTACATAATACTAGATATTACATTAGAAACCGCACTTCTTTTCTTATTCATTAAGCTGTTATGTTTACCATGAAACGAGCTTCGATTCGACTTAAAATTTTCTTGATGCCAATAGAATTTTCTTGCACTATGTGCAAGTGGATACTACGACGGCACCATTTTCCACAGAAACATAAAGGGATTTATGATCCAAGGCGGAGATCCCACGGGGACCGGCAAAGGAGGGACGAGTATTTGGGGCAAAAAGTTCAATGATGAGATACGCGAGTCTCTCAAGGTAAAATTTGACACGCATACATTCGCCTTCTACTTAAAGTGTGCTATGTTCGTTTTCACCGATGGCTGTTTTTGGCTTTTTAGCACAATGCAAGAGGTGTGCTATCAATGGCTAATAGTGGGCCTAACACAAACGGGAGCCAGTTCTTCATTACTTATGGTAAACAACCACATCTCAATGGAGCATATACCATCTTTGGCAAAGTCATTCATGGTTTTGAAGTTCTTGATATCATGGAAAAGGTATATTTGCTTAACTATGTGTGCATACCAATTCAGTTACCCTCTTACATTCTATGACTATTGCTACACTTTTTATTTTGTGATGCCCAAAGTAACATTTTGTGTTCTTTTTATGATTATCACCAGTTTTGCTTATTATCATTGTTTAGGGTCATATGTGAATGTGACATTTAACTGAGTTTCATTATTTCATAGAACGTGGTAGATCAAAAGTTGCAATTTTTATAAAATATATGGGCCATTTATATACCCAACAGAGAGATAGTTGAGTGGAATTAGAAGCTGCGTACAAGTATGCAACTTTTCACTAGGGGTGTTATTTGGGTATATTAATCGGTTTTCAGGTTTTTCGTTTATGATATTGCATTGATAACAGATCCGTTTTTACAATTTAGGTTCGGGCTGTTTGGTTGTCTGGTATTCCTGGTTTGGGTTGCGTTACGAGTAGTTCAGGTTGTGCGTAGATTTGGTATAAGACCAATCCGTATTAACAAATACAGATCTGTATCTTAACAAGTTTGTCAAAAGCCCGAACTTCCCGACCCGAGGATACTCGACAACCGAGCAACCTGAACCTGAATAACTGAATTGTAATACGGAGCAGTTTTTGGATGCGCGCAAATTCCAAATAACCGACCCGAACTACCCAAAATTAGGTTAATATACACAAACAACACCTATGCTTTTTCACAAGCATGAAGCTTGGATCTTGTCAGATAATTGTGGATGCTTTGATATATTATTATGTATCATGAAAATACACTCATTTATGCATGATATAAATTGGTTTTTGTTTTGTTTTTTTGCGCAGACTCCAAACTCAGGAGCTGGGGATCGGCCACTGGCAGAGATTAGGATTAATCGGGTAACAATTCATGCGAACCCGCTAGCTGGCTAGTATTCATGTCGATTCGTGGGATCTCCTAACCTGCAAATTCACAATTATGGTCTAAAAATCAGCTCGTTTGTAGTGATAAGATATCCATAACTAAACTCTGAATTGTAGTACTTGGAAGTTTACATGCTACTTATATTTTAATAACCCTTGGTCTTAAAAGATGATTTGTTTCATCTCATTCTATCTGTTTATTTGAGTTTGGTTGATTTGAGCTGTGTGTATCTTCAAATCTTCAATGGTTAAATATGTATTGTGTAATAGTTTATTAAAAATGGAAGTTTAATGGGTTGAGAGTCAGTTGTGTTATAAGCAAGGTGGAAGGAAGGGCCAGACTTACGGGAGTGGATGGGAGACAATGGCGGGGAGTACGGTGGTTAAAAGATTGATTGTTAGATCGGATGATATTAATTATGATATGAGATGGGGCAAGTGGGTTTCGGTGAAGTGTAATATACATGTTTAGAAGGCAGAAATGAATAGAATTTCAATTCGAGGAGCTGTTGAAAGAAGGAATGTTATGGACTCGGACGATGTGTCAGCCTTATGTAACTTAGGGAAAGAGAGAGCTGACCATGTTGCTACTGGTTGTATGGTAGTAGCGGTGGTTCTGGACCATATTAGTCGTTGGTGTAAAGTTCCTTATTTATGGGTTTCTTGTCACAAGTCTATTAAGCTTGGTACGATCACAAAACAGGCATTTCCTTGTTGCATGATACAGATAGCGAGAAATGAAAAGGTTTTTAAGGCATGATGTTAAAACTGAAGAGATCATTAGAGACATTAAATTGTTTGGTTTCCTTTGATTCAAAAATATGACAAAATATAGATGGATAGAATGGTTGGTTGAATTGATGTAAATTTGAATTCATGCAATTTTGTTGTTGTGTGGGTTAAAGGTGGGCAAATAAACTGATTAATTGAACCGGCCCAAAAATCGAACCGAAACCGATTATTTAGAAACCCATTTGGAGTCGATTGAAACCGTATGTTGAGAACGGGTTGTAATTTTCTCCACCAAAACCGGTTCCAAACCAGTTAACCGAACCGAAACCAATTGTAACTTAGTCCATAAACCGGTTTTCAACCTGAACCGAAACTGATCATAAACCGTTTTTGACTTTTATTGATCAAACCGAATATGTTTCAACCCAAACCAGTTTGTGCACCTTAGTGTGGAGGTAGCTCATGGGTGTTAACACGGTTGTTTATAAAGGTTCACCGTTTGTAAAAAAGAATTGGCAAAATAATAAATAAGAAAAATAATTTTAAAAAAATGAAAATGAAGTGAAACATAGGCAGTGAGTCCACAACTCCACAAACAGAAATCACATGCGAGTTTGTATTTGCAGACTTTTTAGTAACTGTAACAGTAGCGTCTCCTTCACACTTCATTCAATAATAATAATAAATTATGGCGCTAAAATCACAAACTTATTATTATTATTATTAGGTCTTTCTTCTACATCTCCCGCCATGGCTACCAATGGAGACGACAATAATAATAATAATAATAATAATAATAATAATAATAATAATAATAATAATCTTCAAGTAACCCCTATTTCCTCTAAACCAAGCCCTAACCCTAACCCTAACCCTAACACTAACATTAGCCCCGCCGATTCGTCCAGAAAATCACCGAGTCCTCAGGACTTCATACTCTCCGTGGCTTCAAAGCTCGCGTCTCAGCCGTTACAGTACTCCGATCCAGATGTTTGGGCCGTACTTACTGCCATCTCTACTAAAGCTCGCAAACGCCGTCAGGTCGGTTTAACCTAATTATACTTCAATTTCTTACCAATTATGTATAGGTGACTTGATTTGACCAGAAGTCAACATGCATTGGCTAAACATTAAATTAGTGACTAGCTTTTTTAGATTTTATAAATTTAATATGCTTCTGACCAGTGATGCGCGTCTCATTAGCCGAATAGTAGCCGATACACGGTTTGTAACCAATTGTGTATAAGTGACACTGATAATGATATTGATTAAGCGTCAGGTTTAACTATGTATCTCATTCTGTAACCAATTGAGTGATATCATTCTTCAATTTGTAATCAATTGTGTATAAGTGACAATGTGACACTGATAATGATATCGATTAACCGTGAGGTTTAACAATATATCTTATTCTGTAACTAGTTAAGTAATATCATTTTGTAATTTATAACCAATTGTGATTAGAGGAGTTGATTTGTCACATAAGTTGTGTAGATTTAATAAGTTTGTGTTTAGTTTAATGAAGTGACAATGATAACGGTATTGATAAAGTAGGGAATAAATATGCTTCTGACTAGTGATGAGCTTCTCATTTAGCCAAACAGTAGCCGATACGCGGTTAGTAACCAATTTTGTATACGTGATAGTGTGACACTGATAGTGATATTGATTAATCGTCATGTTTAACTATATATCTCATTCTGTAACTAATTGAGTAATATCATTTTGTAATTTGTATCCAATTGTGTATAGGTTTGTGATTAGGAGAGTTAACTTGACACAGAAGTTAACATGCACTGGTTGAACATTAAATAAGGGATTATTTTTGTTTACATTTACTAAATTTGTGTTTAGTTTGATTAAGTGACACTGATGATGGTTTTGATAACACAGGGAATTAATATGCTTCTGACTAATGAAGAGCATCTCATTGGCCGAACAGTAGCAGATACACGGTTCCAGATTTTATCAAACCAAATCAGTCAGCAACATTGCAAGATATATCGGAAGAATGTTGCTAAAGAAGATGAACAGGGTCAATCCAGAGTCTATTATTGTGGCTACTTAAAAGACACCAGGTTGTTGTCTTTTAAATAAATCGAGCTTGTTTGATATGCTTTGGGGAATTGGGGTGTGAGTTGTTTTTGACTTGTTTTAACTTTTTGCAGCACAAATGGAACGTATCTCAATTGGGAGAAGTTGAATAAAAACAGTCCCGAGTCTAAACTACATCATGGAGATATCATATCGTTTGCAGCACCTCCTCAACATGGTCAATTTATTTGCTTTTTTGTTTTGTTTTTCTTCTGTGTTGTTGGTGCTTTATTTGAAGTAGTAATTTTTTCATGGCTACAGATCTTTCTTTTGCATTTGTGTTCCGAGAAGTTCTTAAAGCTAATTCAGGGACAGATAGCCTGCCTCTAAAAAGAAAAGCAGGTATGTAACTGTAATTCCTTAGGTACTTCTTGCATGATTCTTTGTACCAACATGGCAAAATATTAGTTGTCATCTTTTTTTTACTAACTTATGAAAGTATTTTCCTCTAAAGTGTATAAAAATAGTGTAGTACACTAAAACTATTCCCTTTTGTTCTCAAGTATCTTGTTATTTTTGAAGATGTACACACACACACACTTCTGAAATGACTTTTGTTGTGGCTCAAAGATGAGTTTGGCTCCGAAACGAAGAGGCTAAAAGGAATTGGCATTGGTGCTTCTGAAGGTCCTCTTTCCCTTGATGACTTTCGAAGTCTTCAACGGTCAAACACGGTATTCTTATTTTTAATTGGTAAATTATCATTGCTGGAATAGATGATCTTGACTTATTACTTCTAACTCACATGTAGGAACTAAGGAAGCAACTGGAAGATCATGTTGCAACCATTGAGCAATTACGTAATGAACACCGTGCAGCCATTGAGCTTCATGAAGTTGTATGTTTTGCTTCAGCATACTCATTGGGTCTATATGTTATCCAACTCACATGATCTGCATGCATGTGTTTTCTGTGAGTTGTATTTGGGTCAGGTGGCAACTGATTTCTCTCTTTATTGTCAGGAAAAGAAAAACCTAAAGGAGTCCATTTCAAAAACTTACGTAGATGAGCTCCAGGAGATTCATAATCAATTTGAAGCAAAACAGAAGGAATTAGTTGAAGTTAATAAATTAAATTCTGAACAAAAACATGCTATTGTGGACCTCAATGAAAGACTAAATGCCTCCATTCAGTCCTGTACTGAAGCAAATGAAATAGTGCGTAGGTGAGTCGTAAATTTGTGGTTTAAGATTTAGTAAAATGCTGATAGTAGACTCCTTTCAGGATAAAAAGAAAGTGTTACTCTAATAAGATGGCTTCGGGGGTTGCTATTCATGTTTCTGCGCCCTAAAAGTCTTATTATTGTAATTCTCTTGTAAGAGAAGCTGAATCAACCATTATCTTGTTGATGCAATGAGTTTATATATTGCATAATAGACATAAAAAGTGTAGATGCCTCGTAGATTTGGAGGATATATCAAACCTTTTATTTTATTTTGTAGCCAGAGCGCATCTATAGCTGAACTCAAGGCTCTTCTAGATGAAGAGAGAGAACAGAGGAAAGAGGATAGAGAAAAGGCCATAGCAAACCTGACAGCCACAGTACAGAGGGTAAAAGCAGAAGCTCAGGAGGAATTGAAACTGCTTTCAAATTCTTCTCTTAGACGAGAAAATGAACAGCAAGAAATTATAAATAAGCTTCAGGTTTGAGAACTGTTTTCTCTGATGATTTTTATTTCTCTCAATGGGATATAAAGAATGTGGATGTTTATGTTTACAGGAATCAGAGAAAGAAAGGTGCTCATTGGTGGAGACTTTGCGATCCAAATTGGTAAATATGCACAACTTTTTTATACTTTAATGTCAGCATATATTTACTATTTCGTCAAACACTTTATTTTACATCATTACTGGATTTTACAACAGGAAGACACAAGGCAGAAACTGATTAGCTCTGATAATAAGGTCCGCCAGCTTGAATCCCAGCTTTCTCAAGAGCAAAGAGTTTCTTCCATTGCTAAAAAGGTATGATTATTACTGCTTCTAAGATATTAGTTGTGTTTCATGTTGTATGTTTCATTTCCTGTATATAAAGTGGTTTATGATTGTACATTCTGCAATTATGCTCTTGCAGAGGGTACAAGAACTTGAGCAAGACACTAGCAGACTGAGAAAAGAACTCGAGAGTGAAAAGGTAGGGATCTCTGTACATTTTATTCTCATCATCTTTATCAGGTGTTTTTTGCTTCTGTACCTCTGATAAACACCATTAAAAATCTAAAGTGAGAGTCCCTTATATGTGTTCAATGTGAACCAAATTCGCATGGTGAAACTAACCTAGTGATCTTCTAGCTTTATTTTTGCTAAGTAATGTTTAAGTTTGTAACTTTTTGTCGAATGAAAAGCTGTGGTGGCAAGTTATGTGCAAATCATGTTAAGTTTCTCTGGTTTGAAGCCTTGAACTGAGGTTTCTTCTTTGCGTTTAGCAGGCAGCTAGGGAAGAAGCATGGGCTAAGGTTTCTTCTCTTGAACTCGAGATCAATGCTGCAATGCGAGACCTTGAATATGAAAAACGCAGGCTAAAAGCCGCTCGGGAAAGAATAATGCTTCGGTAAGAATTATAATTCTGATTGCAGTTAATTTAGCTTAGCTTACTGAGATTTTGAAGTGTTATATTACATGGTATGCACAGGGAAACTCAGCTCCGAGCATTCTATTCAACCACGGAGGAGATCTCCAGTTTATTTGCAAAGCAACAGGAACAATTAAAGGCAATGCAGAGAACACTAGAAGATGAAGAGAATTATGAAAACATATCAGTTGATATTAACCCTAATACTGACAACATGGACCAAATAGAATCTCACCACCAAAACAAAGAAGCAATTGGGTCTCAATGCAGTGGCGGCGCGAAGGCGGCTGATTCAAGCACTTCCACCAAGAAACGACGCAGAAATCAAGCCGAGACATCAAGTGATGAAGCTAGTGTAACCGAGAAGCATGAATGTGATACCCGAAACCAAGAAACTTGTGAAGAAACACAAGAAGCGGAGTTCCCCTGTTTTGGCCCCAGCGGTAAGGGTGCGTTTGGTTCTGATATCGAGGGCGTCAATGCGGCGGCAATGGAAACTGAACAAGTTCACGAGACCGAGACTCAAAATATCGACTTGAATAAGTTAGCCGATGATACAATGGTAGTTGATGAGGAAGAAGAAAGGGTTAGCATCAATGGTGATGAGAATGTTATTAACCAATCGAAGGACCCGATTGAAGAAGACACAGAAGCTGGAGACACCATTAGAACAGGTGACCTTTTGGCTTCTGAAGTTGCTGGCAGTTGGGCTTGTGAGACCGCCCCTTCATGTCATGGAGAGAATGATTCGCCAGGAAATGTCGGTTCTGATAAGGGCTGCACTCGTGGCGCTGGGGTTTTGCATGATTCTGCTAGTGTAGCAGCCGAGAGTCAAACTGGTGTTGGTAGGAACCCTGAGCATGAAGCGGTTACTAAGATGATAGGGATTATTGAACCGGAAATGAAGGGCCAGTTTGTTGGTGTTACAGAGAGTGACAGTGAGAAAGGTGTGGCATCTAACTCGGATACACAGGATTGCACCCAGAGTGATGGTGACGAATCTGACGAGGAGAATGAGGGTCATCATAACCCGTCAAATAATGATAATAAAGCGGCTAAAACAATGGATGAAGATGACGACGACGACGATGAAGCAACCCAGCAAGATTCTGGGTAAAACCGCGTCAAATGGATTCATCTATGTCGTGTTTGTTAAGATTACAAGTTCTTGAAAAGGTCGTTAAATCGATTATGACTCGTCTACTTATGAATTGATTTCTAACGGGTCAAATGACTAAAAGGAAACGAGTCAAACTAGTCATTAGTCGGGTAGGATGGTGTAAATTCATTTTATCTTTTGTTTTAGATCACTATTTATTATTTACCAAAATAATTGAATTTTATTGATGGTAAATATGAAGTAAACCGAAGAGAGGTTTAGGTGTAATGTACTTTTTTAGAAGTTTGATTATGCGCTCTTTTGTTAAATTTGAGTTATTATTCACTCCATACCCTTGTGTTTTCTTTGTAGCTGTAATTCTGTAAATAATTAGTTGGAAATGAAAATACACTGATGCATGGTTTACATAGTACGTATTCAGAAAAGAACAATTTTAATTGGATTTATATGCATCTCTTGTATTAAAAAAATGCTACTAGTAGTTAGTCTCCAATCTATTGTATTCACAGCCATATCGATAATGACATCAGGAAATAATAATCTATAGCACAAGATATCATCTAAATATATACTTGGTGCTAATAATGTAGTAGTAGTAGTATTAACATTTTATATATATTTTAACAATCTTAGTTAAAAATCCACAAACAACTCACACATGATTGAAACACATGCGAGTCGTATGAGTGTTAGACATGTAACATGCCGTGTAACTGCAATGTTTTCAAGCTTGGACCGGATGCCAGGCGAATGACATCATGATATAAAAATATATTTTTATATATTATGAATGTTGGTGGACTAGTTGGATATTTATAGGAGTAAATATGTAAAGCAGAGGTATAAAAGGACTAAAAGTGAAATAAGTATATTATTATTATGTTGTGTTTGGAATTGGAGGTTTGGCACCGATAGTGAAATAAAAGCAGCATTACTACCTTTTGCGTATATATATTGATTGATTTGTCTGTCTGTCTGTCTGGTCTTCATTTCATTTTCACCCATTCTCCCACCGCAACACTCACTCTCACCTTTAGTTTGAACTCAAAAATCAACTTCTCAATAAAGTAGTAGTTATTATTATTATTATTAACACAGTCCAACCAACAATTTTCATAATGATTTCAATTTGAAGTTAAGCTAAAGAGCAATTAATGGCTTCTTCTTCGTATAGAAACAACGGTAGTAGTAGTAGTAGTAGTAGAAGAGGAACGGTGAAAACAGATCGTACTTCTTCTTCTTCTTCTTCTTCCTTCAAATCTAAGAATTCTTCTAATATTCGTCGTACCGGAGCTACTGCTGCTGATTCCGGTCAGTTTTATCTAATCTAATTATCATCATGTTTTTGTTTGTTTATAAATTATAATTTACCTTTCCTTATCGTATATTATGCCGATCTCACATTACACTAGTTTTAGATTTCTTAATTTATAGTTAGGTTTACTTTTGCAACTTGTGAATTATGTGATCTATTATATTTACATCCACCTGTTAGACTTCATTATGATTCCGACCATTGCTGAACAATCAGGCATTGCAATGTGTGTGTATATAGTCACCATGAGATCGGTACCGTACCAGTGCCGGTGCGGTCGGTACCGGTATTAGGTAATAAATAAATGCTCATACCTTAACTAGCATCTTTTGTTGCAGTAGGAAAATTAGCAGTTGGCAGGCATTGTAGCAATAATAACTCACTTATTTACTTCATTACCTGTGTGTGTTATTCGTTGGCAATTTGGTATTATGCACTTGTTAGCATTTGTGAGTTGTGACAACAGTAAGTAAATCAAGTTTGTTTCTAGAGAATGATTCCATATGTTTAAAATTAGTGTTATGGTATCACTGCTACAGTGGTTTTTTTAATGATATTAGCTGCTGCTGCTGCTGCTGCTGATGATCAGGTTTGTTAGAAAATAATAAATTATAGCTAGATTCATCAAGTTTTAAACTTAATGAAAGTATAGGACCCAAGTAAGACTAACCTTTTCATAGGATGAGAGTGAAGGGCAAGCTAGATTTCTGAAGTTTTTGGTTAAATATGTGCAATATTTTTATTGTACTTTTATATAATCTTTTCAATGATTTCATGTTGTTTGGTTGATTTTAGTGTATTAGTAGTTAATAGCTTGCAGGCTGAAGAGTGAAGTCTGAATCTGATTGCTACTGCTAGTAACAATTGTCAATATATTGAATTTGAAGGCTATATTTACGCGCATTGTCTAGAACTAAACCTAAGATAAGATATTTCAATGACCAGAGCATACAGAGTAACAGAAACTCACAAGTCACACTTGATAATAATATCTATAATAAACTGGGCCAAAGGGCTAAAAACTTGCTAATTTTCTGATTATGTTGGTAAAAGATGTAGTACCCCCTAAGTATTGGTGATTGGATTCTTTAGATTATCTGAATCCTAATGTAGTATCAACAAAGCACACATGCATTGGTTTTGATGTTAACTTATTGGTATTGGTACTGGTATGTAGCACATGTCATGGTCTGTAGAGATAAGCTTTCTACACTAATGCATGTGTGCTTTGACGGTGCTGCAATATTCTCTCCCCACTACCAAAAAATTTAACATCTACAAGTCTTTAGTCTTATCTTTTTTGGGGTAAGCTAACCCACCAACAGCAAATCATATTGAAATTAAAACTAATATTTGAATTTGTGATGCAGTGTCTGGTCGAGTTCGAGTTGCAGTCAGATTAAGACCTCAAAATTCTGAGGAGATGGTGGCAGATGCTGATTTTGCTGACTGTGTGGAATTGCAACCGGAGGTGTGAGAATTTTACTTCCCATAACTTAGAATTTAATGAACATATAACTATATTTTTCCAATTAGTGTTAGGTTAATCATGTGATTAGTGATTAATCACTGAAACTTATTGATCCATGACAGTTTAAAAGGTTGAAACTTCGGAAAAACAATTGGGATTCAGATACGTATGAATTTGATGAAGTGCTAACTGAATCTGCATCCCAGAAGCGTGTTTATGAAGTTGTTGCAAAACCTGTGGTTGAGGTGATGTTACATTACTTATTTCTATTCGATTACTCATAGTTCAATGGCAAAGCTTATACTTGAACTGATAATATTTAACTACGCATTTCAGAGTGTTCTGGACGGGTACAATGGGACAATAATGGCATATGGCCAAACAGGAACAGGGAAGACTTTTACTTTAGGACGATTGGGTGATGAAGACACATCAGCACGTGGAATCATGGTCCGTGCAATGGAGGATATACTAGCTAATATATCTCGGGATTCTGATTCAGTCATGATCTCATACTTGCAGGTGTCCTTACACATAAAAATGCATTAATGAATTAGGTTTCTACTCTAGTCTTTAGATAAAATTCTTCATTGAAATATATGTAGCTTTACATGGAGACAATCCAAGACCTCTTAAATCCAACAAATGATAACATTTCAATTGTTGAAGATCCCAAAACTGGTGATGTGTCTGTACCAGCAGCAACTCTGGTTGATATACGAACCCACCATGATTTTATGGAATTGTTGCGGTTGGGAGAAGCGCACCGAGTTGCTGCTAACACAAAACTTAATACCGAGTCTTCTCGTAGTCATGCTATTTTAATGGTAAGTTGCTTACTAGTTTTCTGTTTTTAATATTTAATATCCGATTTAAAGTTGGTAAATATTGCTTGACAGTTGACACCATACTTTTTTGCTAAAATTCTTCAGGTGCACATTAAGAGGTCTGTAACAGATATGGAATCCGAGATTGTAACTGAAAATGACCATTCCCTTCACATGAGCAAAAATTCTAAGCCGCCTGTTATTCGGAAAGGCAAATTAGTTGTTGTAGATCTTGCAGGCTCTGAACGTGCTCACAAGTCAGGTGTGTAGGCATAAATTGTTTCAAACAATCTGTTATAAGATTTTGTTAAGGTGTTTAATTATATATAGTTAAAATATCTTACAATGGGTATTTATTTTCAGGAAGTGAGGGACATACATTAGAGGAAGCAAAATCTATAAATCTTTCTTTAAGTGCATTAGGAAAATGCATAAATGCTCTTGCAGAGAATAGCCCGCACGTACCTGTAAGAGATTCTAAGCTGACGAGGCTGCTTAAAGATTCATTTGGAGGTCGGTTCTTTAGAACATTAGCAACTTATTATTTTTTATTACTTCTATAGCTTATATTGAAGCAACATATGTTTGAAATGATTACACGCCCTTGGAGATGGTGGCTTCAACATTCACATAATCACGAATTGCTTGTACATTGTATTTGCAGGTACTGCAAGAACATCATTGATTGTAACTGTGGGCCCATCTCCACGACATCGTGCAGAAACTACAAGTACTATTTTGTTTGGACAAAGGGTGAGCGACCTAGGTTTTGACGGTCTAAAAATTCAGAAAACAAATAATTTTATATGTTTTATGGTCATTATTTTCTGTATAAAGTTGACCATTTTCTGAAACAATTACCATAATTTATAGAGCAGAATCTCATGCATCACTTATCGGGGTTCAGTTGTTTATAAATGGTGTTTTGAGTGTCATTTTTATTGTATCTCAGGCAATGAAGGTTGAGAACATGTTGAAAATCAAGGAGGAGTTTGATTACAGAAGTTTGTGTAAAAGACTTGAGACACAGATTGACAAACTCACTGCCGAAAATGAAAGACAGCAGAGAGCATTTGAGGATGAAATTGAAAGGACAACAATAGAAGCACAGCATCGTATATCTGTGGCTGAAAATAATTATGCTGAAGCTTTGGAGGTTAGTTTATAGATTTGTGATTGTAAATTTGTAATGCAACTTTTTTCTTTACAATACATGCCTTCAAAGTTCCAAATAGTTGTTATAAATTAGGCAAACTGCACGAATATAAACTAACTTTTTTTGCTTTTAACATCCAGTTCTACAACAGTCATAAAATAGAAACCAACTTACCATTTATCACCGATTTTAGCAACCAAGTTACATTTTGCCACAAAAAGTTGTTTACCTCTATGAATGCACATGGTTCAACCAGGAATGTGGCATTTTTTGTTGATATTTAAAAGGTGCTGACATGACGTCTTATATTCTTTTTGTGTATATGTATATGCATCAGGGCATCTGATTTGACAGTTTATAATTATTTTCAAATTAAAATTCTCTTCAGAACAAGTTTATTTTTCAAACTTGCAACTTTTCTTCACATACATTTTGCATATTTGCCAACCATTTTTGCTAAGCGTAGAATGTTTTATGTTCTTGTAGACAGGGAAAATGAAATGCCAGATGGACTACATGGAATCTATTAAAAAGCTAGAGGAGAAGTGGATGAGCAACCATTCAAAACATGGAACCAATGGCTTCATTAACGGTCACGGTGGAGAGGTATCAACTATCAAGCCTGAAATTCTATATAAATTAAAGATATATTCACAAGGGTCATCCAAAGAATCATCATTCTACAAATCAAGTTCCATACAGTTAAAAATGTGTTCTTGATTATGTGTTACATGAGTTCAAGATGATTATGCTGCAAGATTCAAATTCTATTTTCCCATCATATATATCACAGTATTCTTTCATCACTCTCACCCTCCTAAATTGACAGGGTAATGAGGATGTTACAGAATTAAAAATAAAGCTTCAGAAGGAAATTGCTTTACGAAAACGAGCTGAAGAAGAGATCCAAAATCTTAAGAACTCACAAGTTCACCCTACAGAGGTCTGTATTTTTTTTTAATATCAAACTAGAATAAGTGATATCAGTATTTAAGATTTTAACTAAATTTTTGAATACTGGAATATGTATTACATCACATATTATCCTCATAATTAGGCAGGTGTAGATGCTGATGTTATTAAGCTTCAAAATTTATTGGATGAAGAAACTCGTCAAAAACAGAAACTTGAGGAAGAAGTTTTGATGTTGCAAAGCAGATTGACACAGCTGACTCAGTTCTGGTCAGGTAGAAAACTTGATGTTTATACACATTATTACTTTGATGATTATGGAGCATTACAAAAGGAGGTGAACGTTCGGGTTGTTTTTTGTTGTTTTAGCCAAGATGCTCGCAGCTTGATAATCAAAGCAACGGAGACAGAACGTCAATAGCTAATCTTCATGAACATGGTATGCAGAATTTGTAATTAATGCTATATAGTGGTTTATATTTTTCTAATATGGTTCTCTCTCAAGCAAATCATATAGTTGGATTGCAAAAGATCCTGTCTTTGCTAGAGTCAGAAGATCCTAATGTTCGTTTGCATGCTGTTAAGGTGGTGGCCAACCTAGCAGCTGAAGGTTATTGTTTCTTAAAACCTTATTATCAAAATCAAACATATATCTTCTTTTTAAGTCTGATTGATTATTTCTAAAGCTGTTAAAAGTGAAAAATGTAATGTGCAGATAATAATCAGGAAAGAATAGTTGAAGCTGGTGGGCTGTCATCACTGTTGGATCTCCTTAGAAGCAGAAGCTTTGATGAAACAATTTGCAGAATAGCAGCTGGTGCTATTGCAAATCTTGCAATGAATGGTCTATATCTCTCTATACATGTACACACATACATACATACACACTTCCGTGGTGGTTTTGGTAAACTTTATTGTTGTTCTATGCAGAAGCTAATCAAGAACTTATAATGGCTCAAGGTGGGATTAGTCTGTTGGCGATGACTGCAGCCGATGCTGAGGATCCGCAGACTCTACGAATGGTATCCGGAGCTATTGCCAATCTATGTGGAAATGGTACTGCTATTTTTCATTTTCTTATATCACTTCTGATAGTTTCTTTGTTAGTTTACATAATTACATAACATATTGTCTATGTATTGGATTTCAGATAAACTGCAGACACGGTTGCGATCTGAAGGTGGAATCAAGGCCTTGCTAGGGATGGTTAGGTCAAGACATCCAGACGTTCTTTCTCAAGTCGCGCGTGGAGTTGCAAATTTTGCAAAATGTGAGTCTCGAACTTCTAGCAAAGGTAATTTATGTGCGTGTATATTTAACTTGGTATATTTTAAATACAGTTGCGATTTTCAAAAGACATCAGTTAAAGGGAAGTTTTGTAAATTTTCTGTGTTAGGAAACAAGAACACCCGATCTATGTTGATAGAAGACGGGGCACTTCCATGGATCGTGCAAAATGCCAACAACGACGCATCAATCATAAGACGGCACATCGAGCTTGCACTTTGTCATTTAGCACAACACGGTAATTATCTCATTTCGTTGCAATCTGAATTATATGATATGATGATTTATAAACAGACTTTTAACATTATTTGTGATCTCAGAAGTAAATGCAAAAGACATGGTGAGTGGAGGTGCGTTGTGGGAGCTAGTTCGTATCTCACGCGATTGTTCCCGAGAGGACATACGTGCTCTTGCTCGCCGTACGTTGACTAATAGTAAAATCTTTTCATCTGAATTGAGGCGCTTACGAGTAGAAATCTAAACTCTCTAATCATATTTTTGTAACATACGTCGGCGGTGTGTGACCATTCTATCTTACGGCGTTGTCTATAGGACAGCAGACACCTGCATTTTGAACATGCATTATTTCTGTTATTAATTTGTTAGTAATATATGTGAGGTTCGTTTACCTCATTTATGAAATAAAACCTCTATGTGAAAGTGAATGTAGTAGTTGGACTTCTGGTTCAATGACATAGAGGTGACGGTATCTTAAGGTTTCAGGTTTGAAACCTGACTTAACGTGGTTTTCCCACTGTGGTGTGTTCCTTCTTTATGGTGTTCGTCTGTGAGTCAGGCCTAAAGGGTTAAAATTAGTATGGACGGTTGACATCCCGTCTTTAGAGACAAGGGTACGAACCAGGTTTTGGTTTCTCGGAATAATCGTACCGAGACCCGTTTGAATTGGTTCCAAGCCATCTCTACCTGGCCGGTCAAAACCAGGCGAAACTTGTAAGAGGGCCCGGTCTTCTCATCTTTACCCATATAAAAAAGACTCACTCGGGTATTGGAGGTGGTTTTAAACATTATTAAAAAAAAGTGAAAGTGACTCAGTCATGAAAGTGAAGGTTTTCAACATATAATGCCACTTGCAGGTATTTAGCATGCCACAATTCATACAAAGCCCATCAAAATTGAAATTTCACATGTAATTCAAAAACATGACATCATACTCAGAAGTCATTAGTCAAACTACTTGATTGAATAATTATGAATAATCAAGTAATACGACAACTCATAATTGGGGTTGTTTGATCTTTAATTGGACCATACATTGTTTGACTTCAATTTTAAAAGCATTAGGTACTCACTTGAGAATTTACACCCTTAATATAGGTAAGTTGCTACTAGCCTACTCTCAATTATCTTGACTACTAAAGAGCATTTGATAACGGTATTGATAATGTTTATCAATGTGTTGAGTAAAATCTTGCAATTTCAAGCGGTGAGGATTTCATGGTTATCAAAAAATATTGTATAATTTAAGAGTAGAATTAGAGAATATATGAATTGTTATACAAAAATAGCAACTAATTAGAGATAGATGCATAATCCATTTAGGCATCACTAGGCAACTCTTAGGTATACTTAAGCACATATGCCTCATACAACCTTGAAATACGCTTAGAAATCTTTGTAGCCGATACGTTGATCATTTGTAGCCTATACGATGATACTTAGGCACCTTTGGAGCATAAATCTATTTTTCTTAGCCTATATTGTAAAACGTTTAATCCACTTTACTAGTTCACTTGGTTATTTTGATCATTTTCCCTTTAATAATATGCATGTGTTGTACGTGAACCGTTTTTGTTTGCATATATACAAGTATATCAACATGGAATCGTTATCACTGTGGATACAAACCAAGCCGAGGTCCACTCGTGCTCGACTTTGTTTGAAATTGAGATGATGATCAGCTGATAGATCTTGGCTAATTATGTACAAATCACTCAACCAAGTTTCTAGCTCGAGTGTGTTTCAATCTTCCAACTATTTGAACAAATATATATAGTTATGTTACCAACAAAGAATATATAAAGATCCTACTTTAAACTTTTATTATTAGGTCATGTAACTAAATTTAATTTTTTTTAATGTCTCATGTAATATTAATTAATATTCAAAAAATGTAAATAAAAATATAAAGAAAAGCATATCTAGGGTTCAACAAAGCATCTCCCTTCCTCACTCAAGACAACCCAATCACTTTCTTTTCTTTCTTCTGAACCCACATACAGTAAAACAAAGATCACACCCAGTCTCTCTCTCTCTCTCACACACACACATATAATATATATATATAATATATATATAGAGAGGATATATATATACAAGTGTAGCAATGAAGCAGAAAATGGTGTACATGTGGGTGGGGGTGCATTTGCAGTTGCTTGCTTTGGAAAAGAGCCAAGTTAAGAACTCCTTCACTTACACGTGTAATCACCCCAATCATATATATCTATCTCTTCAAACCCTAAATAAAGACAGTCAAACAACACCCCCACACACAGAGATTTATATAAATTGATTTATACATGTGAACTCTTGGGTGAGCAAAAGTGAAATTACACTAATTTTGACGTTATTTTACCAATCTTATTAAAATAACGTTAAAAGTGGCGGAAGGTTAATCAGGCATCATGTGGTGACGTTGATAGCCGAAAACAAAGGTACATGCATCAATCGGCGGTGTCTCAATGGTTGAGTGTTATGTGTCTTATGTCCAAGGCTTGATGCAAAACTACTATCGAGTCGTTGGTCTCACCGGAAGCAGCATCTCTGTTCCTAAAGGGTAGAGGTAAGGCTGTCTACATATATATTATCCTCTTCAGACCCTATCATAGCTTTGTTATTGATGGAATATACTAAGTGATGATGATGATTATATATATATAGAGATCAGACAAAGAAAGATGATTAAATATATGCCCACACAACACAAATACATGTGTTTTCTTGAACACCCATATCAATCCTAATCTAAGATATTAAGTTATGAACATATATAATAACAGATATGTAACTTTTAAAACTAAGTACATGATCATAAAGTATGATTATTCATGTCATTATGTGTACTTATAATGAAGTCAATATATGTAGTTTAGAGCTTTACAGTTAAGATTTTGAATGGTTTTAATGATGGTTTCATACAACTTATTAGAATTAACAAAACCTTTGAATATACGAAGAAAGTAAAGCATCTAAAATGTCCTGTCCACCTTATAGTCTTTACAAGCTGTTTAAGCTTCTTCAAGACAAGTCCACGCAACTCCATTAGAGGTCTTAAATGCTAGGTGCTTGTTTATAGAAACAAGAAATAATATTAATGTTACTAATATATAAAAAAGCTCACAACAAGGTTATTAATTGAATAATAATTTCACAAGTTTTGTACAACCTCATCAGTTCTTGATCAAACATGCTATGAAAGCCTAATCTTTTTAATCAACTAATTAACATCACAAATTAACATACTAACTCATGTTAAAATTAAAGGAAATTGCACAAGATTAAGTGTAAGTAAGGATGGAGAAGAATGATATGATAGTACTTGTTTGATTAATTCCTCTTGATCCTTCAATTCTCATCAAAAAGGGGGACGATTTGCACCCCAATACGCTTGATCCGTTGGCATTTGACACGAATTAATCATATTAGGAGGCAATCCATGGATCAATAAAGACGGATTCAGATTTGGATTCGCCTCCACGAGTTGTTGTTGATCATTGATCCGAGAAGGGGATCCTAAACGTTCGTTCCCTGAAACCGCGGTAGTCTCCTCTTCCTCGAGAGGAAGTCGTTCATATGCCACATTTCCAAACGAAGCGGCCATCATTACCACTGGCCCTGAAGCCAACAAGGGTCCCCGCAACTCCCCCCCCAACCACTTGCCCTTGACCACCAGCTAAATAGATGGTCAACCCTGAAGCAGCCGGTGGAGCAGGAGGGGGAAGAAAGGACCCTGAGAGTGATAAGATCTCAAATCGCCCGTGCAGGGTCAAAACTTCCCCTGGAGCACTCGGCTGCTTCAGGGTTACATTTACAACCGTGCCGGTACCACTCAAAATACTAACCCCTCTTTGCCTTCTCGTAGCGAAATCCGCTATACTTTCTTGGATATCACATCCATTAGCTACCTCTATGACATGAGACCGGAGCGCATTCAGGCTGTCCCTTGTCACTATAACCGGTGGCTTCGGCTTGTTCTTCGCTCCCGGTGGACACCCACGTGGCCTCCTTGAACCACCACCACCACTACTATGATCACCTCCTCCTCCTCCATCATTATTATTATTATTATTATGATCGTTACCTTCACGGTCCCGCTTTCGGCTTCCACCGGTTTGATCTTCTTGATCCTGATCCGGTGGTTGAAATTGATGATGATGGTCTCTAGTATGAAAAGGAGGAGGTAGATGATGACCATGAGTTGTACCTGGATTCATTTTCTCCAAATCTTGATCACTTTATAAACAAAAGTATAATATTTCTCTCTAATTAATCTTGGCTTATATATTTTGGATGGTTTTTGGTTGAGTTGTTGCTAAGCTAAAGGTGCAAGTTTATATTAATGAAAAGAGTTGGAATGAAGTTATTGATAAAATTCATTCAGGGTATATATTTAAGGTTAAGTTTAAGGTTTGTAAGAGTCTAGGATTGACAGAGGTAGATGCAGGATTTGTTCATGTTGTGTACTTGTGTTGAATGTTAGATGAATGGTTTTAGGGTTTGGAAGACAGCGTGCGCATGAAGGGCGGTGGAGGGTCCCACTTTTCTCTCTCCTTTGTCTCCCTCACGTTCTCACCCGTTTTCCTATTTTTGTCCATTTCGAAATTTATTACTACTAATTAAATATGAATCATAATATTATTTAAAAGCATATATATACAAGTTTTGGATGGTAAAAATAATAAGAAGATGAGTTTAAATGAGAGGTTGGTGTAAGTGGAGAGCGGTTACTGAGGTATTGTGCAACAAAAAGCTCCTAACGAAACTAATGGGTAAATTTATAGATTTACAGTTAGACTGATTATGTTTTACAAAACTGATTGTTAGCTCATCAAGAAGGCATGAGCATGAGCACGGAAGATAGAGATAAGGGTTTTGAGATGAATGTATATGAACACAAAAGGTTAGACCGATTGACATAATAAGAAATGAAGTTGTCACAAATATGAATTTTTTTTATTATTAAACTCAAACCACAAATTAGAACTATTGTTATCCCACAAGGTTATCCCATCCAACTTAAAAAAAAACACCATCATATTAGAACTATTGTTATCATCATGATTAATTAAACGACAGTAGAACTAATAACCATATTAATATTTATTAATATAATTTAATATTGAATTGATTTATCTATATATTTCAACAGAAGTTCTTCTGAAAAATTTAAGGTTGCATGTATCTCAGATAAGGGAGGACGGCTTTAGAAATAATATCATTAAGAAAAAAAAAGCATGAAAGGAGCCTCTTTGAATCATATAATCAACTCTGTTAAACATCTTTATATATTTAATTTTCCACGTAATATTATTTGGTCAAACGTTGTTTTTTAAAATTATTTTGAAACAATTGAATAAATATGAAATGAAGGAGTGTCTGGCACCCCAAATACAGTAAATAATTAAATAGCTATAGTTAAATTAAAATAATAACAACAACAAATATATATATATATCATTTTCTAAAAAAAACATGTATGATTAATTTGAGTTTGATGTAATATTATATTTAGTCATAAAGAAAATATACTAAAGAACACATTGGTAGACAGCTAGTTAAAACACTACTAGAAATAGAGAAATAATGAGTGCTGCTTAAGGGTTGTTCATGAATTGAGTCGAACCAAGCCATGGCGACTTGACGAGGGAGTTTTATCGGGCTAGAATTGAAGCACAAGTTGTTTAGACCGTTTTAATGTTACTATACTAATACAAACACCTAGGCTTTGTCAGTCATTTCAACTTTTATACGACTGTGTAAACCATGACGTCCCCTTTTCTATACGGTGTTTAATAGAGAGTGTTGAACTGTTGATGGTTGTTAAATCTATGTTGAGTAGCTTAACGTGGTAAAAGAAAAAAAAACATAAAAAAAAGTTTGTTTTTTAACTTTAATTTGAAGTTCAAAGGAGTATGTATGTATCACTAGCATATGTTATTTGGGCCATAAAGCCCATAAGTTTAATTGGCGGTACTAATGGGCTGTCTTTAGATGACTTTTAGTTGTTTAACAAGTAGGCCCAAACTGAATATTCAAAGTTTCTTATAAATTTACAGTTCGTAAATAAACAAGTTATTAATCAAGGTGCTTCAAGTTTTCGTCTTTTATTAGTTTTTTTCCTCTTACATCAATTTAAAATATGTTTTTTTTTTTATGAAATTCGTGATTTTCCATTTCAACATTTTAACAAGGTTTTTTCGCATGATGACATCCGAAATGAACAAATGACCATCGAAAAGAACAAATGACATTCCAAACGAACAAAAAACCTACGAAACGAACAAATGACATCTGAAAAGAACAAATGACCTCCGGAACTAACATATAACATCCGTAACAAACAAATGGCCTACGAATCGAACAAATGACATCCGAATGAACTAATGGCATCTGTAACGAACTAATGATCTTCATTTTGTCTGTTGGGTTATTTAGGCCTTTTGGGCCAACCTTAGAAGACTGGGGATGGAAAACCCCGTTTAGTTTTCTTGGTATCTAAAATTGTTAGCCATAATCTTATTCTATATATACCCGCATAATATAATTGTAATCGTGTAACGAGCTTAATAAACTACCAAGTTGCGGAATGTGGATGCAGGTCGCCTTGACCGAAACACGTTAAACTGTCGTGTTCCTAATACTTTTATTTCTATTCGTTTCGAGTGATATTCATTTGTGCAATTATGTGTTGGTTCCGCACTTCCGCTACGTCATTTAATTGTAACACATTTCATGTATTTATGCATCTATTTCCTGTATTTATAAATAAAAGTTTTAGCCAGAATTTAATATTGCTTATTAACCATAAATATCCAAACCGAAATATTAACTAAATAAACTGAACCGATAACCGATTTACTAATTTAGTCATGGCTAATAAGTAATAACCAAGCCGAATCATAGATACCATTGAGTAAATTTCTAGTTAACAATTATAAACAAGTTTTATTATTTTGCAATCAAATCAGGTGTCGAGTAAAAAGCATACAAAGTGAAAGGGCAATATGGTAAATGAGCAGAAGTGACCACCAGTCACAGTCATTTCACTCACTCAATTTGACCATGACTCAACGTCTCATCCACCCTTTCTCCGTACACTTCTATTGCTAAGCCTCCAGCAACATCTTTGACTTTGACCACCCCATATCATTCTCCTTTTGATAATCTTCATGTTTAATCCTTTTTAACGGATATTCGGATCACTTACGGACCACGGACTCATCTAATCATCTTTATTTCACATTCAAAAGAAAAACCTCTATTCCAATCTGAAATCGATATTTTTTATATCATAAATGAAACTTGAACCCAAAATCTTCTCATATTTATGTTTGATGTTTAATTAACAGCAATAACTAAATTTATAAAAAAATTAAACCAACTTTTAAAACTCAATTTTGCTAAAGGTTACAATCCATAATCAGTATGTATACAAACTAAAAAGATTCATACACAATTTACACTCTACCTACACATTGTTAAACCTGCATAGGTCTCTTTTTGTGTGTGTGTGTTTATTGCGTTTAGAAAAATGTAGTTTTTATAAATCCAAATTTTCGATGGAAGACTACGTAATTTGAAATTTGAAAAAGGAGATTATGGAAAGCAAACTGAAAGCCTTCTATAATTTTACTTTCGGACAATGACCATTATTATACAATTCATCATTTAAACATTCAAACTACCTTTTCTGTTTTATAATGTACTTGATGTGGGCCAAAGTATTGAAGACCGGGCTATTATGTATTTGGAGGCCCAAGATCGCGCTATAAAATATGGCCCACGAAAACGAGCATAACTTGGCCCACGAAGCTCCGTTTCAGGCCTATTACCAGTCAAATCGAAGCTTGAGACGAGGAACACATTGTGGCAAACAACCCACGAAGGTTTGGCCCCTGTCCGAAGCCCAAAAACGCCTTCTAAATAAAGTTTTGGGCATTTTTATGTTTTTTCTACAGTTTTTATGTTTTTATTTTTTGGTTTGTGTTCGGCCCATGACCCATTTTAGGCCCATTTCGTATTAGACTCTTTATTTATATGCTGGATATGTAATATGAACAAGCAGACTTGAATTTTATAATAATTACTTTTTCTCTTCATTTTCCCTGACCTTTGGGTGAGATTTTTAAGGTTTGGAAGTTTATCACGGGTATTCTTAGAATCAACGTGATTCGATCTTTATTTTGTTTATACCGCTGCATCAGTATTTCTTTCTTTTAAACAATAACTTTCATTAAACAAGCCAAAGTACTACCATCATTATTGTAAACCATATTTAGACGCATCAATGTCAAGTATCTCTTTTAATACTTCTTACAGTAAATTGGTTTCTCACATGATCCATCACACACACACACACATTTATCATCTCGATACGAGAGAAAAGGTCGCACAAATAGTGTTTGTGATCCTCATATCATTCTAGTGGGAATGTAGGCTACAAATTTGCAAGAGGGAGAATGAGAGTTGTGAATAGACGACGAGAATATGTAACCCGGCCATCCGTTGGATATGTGTCTATAGATATGTGTGCGTGATTTAGGTAACAAATAAATAATAAGTGTCTTATACTTTTGATATATATTACGTGTGATCAAGTTATAACACCTTTTATTTATCATAAGTTTAGTAAATAGATGTGGTTGTCAACTGTCTACACAACTTGCCGGGCTATTTGGAAATTAGGAACTAAATGATCTTCAAGAGATTCAAAATGTCAGGGTTGAAGATTATTGATGACATCAAAGTAGCAACGTGTAACTGGGTGTGCAACAGATCTAAGTGGAAGGATTTAAGCTGGGAAAAATGGGCTTTAAATCCCTGGTGTTGTTTCTAATTTGTTTGGTGTGTACAAATGATGCAACTGCTTTTGCTTTCTTTGTTTATGTATCTTTATGCAGCTACTTGCTGCCTTTTAATTTTTGTTGTTGTTCAAAAAGAAAAAAGTAAATAGATTCATTATAAATCATTTGGTTGTTAAGACCGATTCGATCAGTATAGACAGTTAATATCCAGTCTTATAAAGATATGTTCGGGTATTAAAGGTAGTTTCAAACGCTATTAAAAAATAAATAGATCTATATAGAAACAAACTCGATAACTGGTTCGTTTTATCAAACTTTCACACATTTTTATCATGTTAAATTAAACAGCATTTAGTTGGTAATAAAAAATTATTATAAACATAGCATATTATTATTATTATTATTATTATTATTATTATTATTATACATTCAATTCTTAAAAAAAGAAAAGGCAAAGAGAACATAAATGCATTCTTCGCACGTGGTGGTGTCTCACGTAGGGAACATAAGCTGCATCCTGCGGCGGTTTGGACTTCGGAGTCGTTGCTATATTATTATTGTTCTGTTTCTGTACATCACACTTCTTCAAAGAGAATTAAATAAATTCTAATTGTTTTATATTCATCAATTATTTTCATCCTACTTCGCTTCATATGAAGAATTTGTGTACCACAAAACTTATAAATAGTACGTAATTTAATACAAGATTAATATCATAAAATATTATTTTCTTCCGTTTACAAAACAATGACATGACGTTAAACATATTATATGCTTCAAACATGTTAATAATCACCACAAATATCTATATAACTTTGCAATTGTCGTGACTCGGATTTTTTTATAGCAGATACTGAAGCATAAACTTTTTGCTTCTATATTTTTCAAGAAAAAGAACTAATAAATGATATATGGCCTATTCGGTGCTACAACTAGTATGTTAACGACGCGTGACTTTTTTTTTGTATCGCTGAAGTCGCTGTTGATTTACCTCATGGTTGGTTGAATAAATGTTTAGAATTTTGTGATTATTTCTATAACGTGAATTGTTGAATGTCAAAAAGCTTGTTACACAGTGGAATAAGTTGAAGGAGTCGGAATTATTATCGGAAAGGAAGCAATCAGTTAGGGGTTGTCGGGACCAGTGTTATGAGCTTCCGAAACACGCATAATTAAGTATATGAAATTGAATGGCTATACGTTAATTATGGTCAAGAATTAGACATGTTCATGTTTCCTTGCATGTGGTCGGTCACAAGACATTAAAGAGATGGTTTATCAAACAAATTATTTGCTTAATATATATAGTGTATGCCAAAACATACCAAAAGCCATTAATGTATTCATTTGCAAAGCGTCAATATTCAATATGGAGGCCGCTCTCCGGCCTAAGAGCATTCACATCGGAGTCTTCATTTCTATTTTTATGCTTAAACTAAAAACACACTTTTCTTTAAATTTTATTTATTTTTCCAAAAAAAACTTTCACACCTAACACTGTCTTTATCTTACTCACAAATAGTTGAAGAACAAATGGTAATTTGGGTGATTTTACCCTCATTTTACTCGATTAAGTACTTGTTAACTCCATTAAGTATCTTAAAAGTGTTTTAAATTAGGATAAATTATCAAAATATCAAACCGTGTTTCCAATATGGTTTACGGTATACATTCTCTCTTTAATAAATGTACTTTCAAGCAGCTTGTTTTCCATCTTTTGCTTTTTACAAAACAGTATTTATCCAATTACCTTTTTACACCACCGATTGTTAATTATTATAACATTTTTTCTAACAGTCAACCGATATTTTAAATAGGCTACCGGCTAGATACACCATATCGAGATACATTCGTGTTTCGATCCGGAAAAAAACCTCATCTAAGACCAACGTATTACGTGAACACTCACGCGAAGGCACGGCCGTTTAGTGAGATAAAACTCGTTCAATTTAAGAATCCAACTAGTGAAAGTCACATACTCATCTAGTCTTCTATTATCACCCTAATACCTCTAAAACTATATATTGAAGACAGGAATCGAAACCGAGTCACGTAAAAACACCAAGTGTTTCTATTACCACTACATCATCAACTAATTGGCGTTAATTATTACAAACTAAAATAAGTTAAAGAACTATATTATATAATATATTATATTACATTACATTACATGTTTACCCTCAAAAGTTTTACCTATAAAAACCAATCCACCACCAATAATAAACTTCCACACAAACACAAACAAGATGCATGGTCATGGTGGTGGGCCTTGTGGGGCATGTAAGTTCTTAAGAAGAAAATGTGTAAAAGGGTGTGTGTTTGCACCCTACTTTGAACCGGACGAGCGTGGTACGGCGGACTTTGAGGCCGTCCACCGGGTGTTCGGAGCCAAGAACGTAGCTAAACTCCTACTTAAGACACTGGCACACAACCGCATATTCGCTGTTATCTCTTTGTGTTATGAGGCTCTCTCTAGGATTAGAGACCCTGTCTATGGTTGTGTGGCTCAAGTTTTCAACCTCCAACAACAGGTGTGTATGGGTCGGTTCGGTTTTACCATTTGGGCTTTGTAAAAATTTTGGGTGAAAAAAATGTTGACCAAAATAATAAATTTGGACCTAAAGGCTTTTATTAACTAATAATTAATTATTTTATATACATTTTGGCTTACTATTATAACTTAATTACTTAATTTAAAAATATAAAAATAAAAAAATCTATGAGTTTTGACTATGACTATATGCCTATAATCGAACCAAGAACAAAAAACCAAAATATCGGTTTTGAGTTTTTAAAATCGTTCGGTTTCGGTTTTTTTATTTTTATATGGTTTGGGTTTGATTGAGTTTTGGCTTTTTGATTTTTCCATTTGGGCTTTTAAGTTTTAGGAAATAAAAGTTGGCAAAATAATAATTTATGCTATTTTTTTTTGTTAAATAGCAATTAAGTAACAATTATGCAATTT
Source organism: Bidens hawaiensis (assembly GCF_021521415.1). Taxonomy (NCBI): domain Eukaryota; kingdom Viridiplantae; phylum Streptophyta; class Magnoliopsida; order Asterales; family Asteraceae; genus Bidens; species Bidens hawaiensis. The sequence goes on from NW_027495445.1 coordinate 80,225, forward strand.
AGGCTCAAATAATGTGGCTAAACTATATATTAGAGTATTACAAATTTTTAAAAAATTAAAATAAAAAATAAATATCTATAAGTTTGGTGCGTTTTTTTTGTTGTTGGTTTAGTTACAAGCAAAACCGAAACGAAACAAAAGTTCGGTTTTATGAAAACATAAAAACCAAACTGTCGGTCTTTTGTTCGGTCCATTTTTCAGTTCACATTGTTTTTTTTTTCTTTTTAACGCACACAACACGCCACTTTGTTTCAAACTAACCTTACACACATTAAAACCTTTTTTTTACATGTTAATTAGCTCATATATATGTTATGTTTGAATATATATATATACATGCAGGTTGATAGTTTGCAAACCCAACTAGCATGTGTTCGAGCACGTCTATCAATCTTGAAAGACCAACGACAACGAGCATTGAGTGAATGACCGACGACAAACAACCTTCTTATGTTGTCATCATCCAAGTCAGTCGCAGGTGGTTCTAGTCTCACTTCTCTAGACTTTGGTCAAACTTCGGTTGAGACATCTTGTTTTTCTAGTGCCTCATTTGGTCATGAGCAGTTGTTTGAAGAAGTTGATGTTGAGATGTTAGCCCAGGAACTCGTGACCTATTCGACTGTAAACCCTAAACCTTAAAACCTAAACGGTCGTTTTAAAAAGGTTTTGGTGCATATATATATGTATGAGAAAGATGGTAATATCTAATTATGTATGTTAGTTTTATATAGCTATGAATGTACTAGCTTATGACTTGTGAGTGGATGTTCTAACCTATTTACTTTACCAAAATACCTACGTACTTGTGACTTGTGAGTGGATGGGATGTTGTATCAAATATTATGCATTGATGTTACAATACAAAATAAAGTAAGTAATAATATATCAAGATTGATAGGGTGATATTTATTTGCTATAACAACTAATAAAATTATGAATCAACTTACAGTAGTTGTCTATTCCGGAACATACGACATATCCACAAACTAGTGTTTTGGGTGCATTTTGTCTGTAAATGTGATAATTAGGAATGGATATATCTGTTATACAGAAAATAAAGAGAGGATATAAGGAATTAAAATTTTATGTTGAAAAGTGTAAATTTGTCATATCAAAATTACAAAAATATAAATAGTTGACCGAACCCACGAGCATTGAGGAGTTTGTTAACGCTTATTATTATTATTTTTTATTTTAAATCTATGAGAGCCAATCAACAATCTCCATCCCATCATTTATTTTTCATTAAATTTTATTACAATATTTAATTTAAGATTTTATTTCATTGTTTTCAAATTTGTGGTCATTAATTTAACGAAAAAAGCTAAACAAAATACTAAGTCTTTTCTTTAACACTTCAAAATAAATTTTATCATAAACGAAGTTGTTTATCTCTAGTTTCGTAAGCAGTTTTGCCACGACATATCTAGATCAACATTTGTTGAGATATATGCATGTTTCTAATTAAATACCAAACATATGATATATATAATTAGGGTAGTAAACGGACCGATCGACGAGACCTTGTCCATGTTCACCCGTTAAGCTTTTGTCGGACAAACGAACGGTTCACAAACACGCTACCGAGTGAAAATTTGAGTCTGCATCCATCCGTTAAGGAATTGAGTTTGTTCATGTTCGTTCGTTAATATTGTAAATGGACACTAATGAACAGACGAACACTAACGAACCTAATGGACCACGGTGGACAAACAAACACATTGACAATAATGGACAAACGAACACTAGCAAATACTAATGAACATTAATGGACAAACATACATAAATGACTCTAACTAACTAACAAACATAAAACATTACATATTAATTTCAAAAAGTATAATCATTTCCGAACGGACGTTACCGGACATTCACAAACACTATTAAACGAACCTGTCCTCTATCTGTGTTCGTCCGTTAAGCTTACTGAACAAATTTTTTTTGTCATGTCCGGCTTGTTTATTAAACCAACAAACAGAAACGAACTTCTTGCCAAACAGATGTCTGGTTCGTTTACAACACTATATAATTGTATTTTCTTTTATCGTTTCTTGAATTGGATTGTTGCTAAGTGAAATACGGGCTCATAGCATTTTTGAATACGTAGTTGGGCTTGGTCAATGCATCTCGTTGGGCTTCGTCTTCGCATCTTGTTAGGCTAGGCCTATGCTATTGATCGAATGAATAAAATAGAAAGAGTTGTTGGATCATGGTCGTTAAAAGGTATGACCAATTGTGGTTGCAGTGGGTTCAGTCATGGTAAAACTGTGTAGCATGTTTAAGTTAAAACCGGTTTATGATCGGTTTTGGTTTGGGTTGAAACCGGTTTCTCGACCAAATTGCGATCGGTTCGGTTTGGGTTTTGATCGGTTTCGGTTTGGTTAACGAGTTTGGAACTGGTTTTGGGAAGAAAATTACAATCCAGTTCCAAACCTATGGTTTCAGTCGGTTCCAAACCGGTTTATACATAATCAGTTTTAAGTCTGTTCAGTTTTTGGGTCGGTTCAGTTAACCGGTTTATTTGACCATAGATAAAGAGTTGAGGCACCCGCAAGTTTCAAGACGTGCTTTTTGAAAGTTCTAACCTAATCGAGCTTAAAAGAGACATGGACGAGTTTTGATTGGAGCTCATTTTCACATATTGAGCTTCAATAGTCTAATTAGATCAAAAGAAATATTATATATTATTATGTATATAACTAAAATGGTTATAATTTAATTTAAAAAGTTATCTGATTACATATGAAAATACTATTTCTATATAATTACAGTATAAATAATTAAATAGTATACATACATATAAATATGTATACACTATTACACGCATATATATATATATAATTAAATAAATAATAAAAAACATAAAACAAACTTGAAAAATCTCAAGCTTGAATTGCTTGAAATAAGACGAACTCGAGTTTTTTTAATTTAAACAAGTAGTCGTTGAACTTATTTCAGAGATAATAGCCTCACTTACGCCAACTAAAAAAACGTATATACGGTGTAAAATTCGTATTTCATGAAATGCACAAATTGATAAATGAAAAAAAAAAAAGATAATAAATTGAGAAATTGATTGGGTGTTATTTACGGAACCTTTACTCTTATAAGACAAAAGTCCGGTCAAATACGAGTTTGAATTCTCAGTTTTATTCTTTACACACAGACAAAATTATTTTTTATTTATTATTTAACTACTTTTTATCTTGTCAGACTATTCATTTAAAGAACTATTGTAGCGACATATAATTAATATATATTACATTATTTTCCTACTATTGCATTCTGACTGACTTTAGCAAATTACTATAGCAGATTAATAACATTTGAAATTGAAAACTTATTAATAACAAAGTAAAAAGTAAAAATAATTGAAAGCGTATTAAATGGTTTATAACTTTCTAACTAGTTATAACTGATAAAATTAATTACAACAAAATATAATAAACTAATAAAATTGATTAGGTGTTAATGCTTTCAGACTTTCAGTTTGTTAAAGTTAATATAAAATGATCATGCTGTTATATAAAAACTAAAAACTTAATTAATGAAAAAACAAAGCAAAAAAACAAATTATTTATTAATCCCACCTAACAAAATCAAGACCAAAATTATCCAACTACTTTTATTTAACAAGGAGTCACTCGATTTACACCTTAACTATTACCAATATTTCTCTTTGTCCAACACTTTTTAATTTAAATTTACTTTATATATTTATAACTGTTAGCATACACATTTTACATCATACTTACATATATCATTGTAATGCAATGCCTATACTTTTATCAATATTTAACATAAACTTTATCATGGATAAAATTCATATTAAAAAACAAACAAAAATAAAATTCAAATTATAAATTTGTAAAAAAAATAATACCCCGAACTAAAGTGTGTTATGTCAGAGAATTCTGTTCTTAAAATACGGTGACGTAACACACAAAAAAAGTCATACATAAAAAGAACAAGTACAAGAAATAAATAAGTAAATGATAGAAAAATTAATATATATGTAACAACTTTATTCAAGTCAGCCATCCATCCACCCGGACTTAAATATTTGAAGTTAATCAAATTTTACTTTATTGGTATTAGCACTCAACCGCTCATTTATGAGTTGTTATTTTTTAAAAAATATTTGAATTACATTTACTACCTATTTTAATTTTATTTATTATTAATTAATAACTTATATCATAATATAATATTATAATAATTTTATTGTTGATTGATTGATTAGAGTGAAAGAAAGAAAGAAGCAAAAGGTGCATGTGTTTTTGAAGATTTCAGTTTTCACACAATTGAGTGTGTATTTCACTGTGTGTGTTTTCATCACTTCATCGGAACGGCAACAACAAGAAGGTACACTTGTTTCATTATTATTATTATTATTATTACTACGCGATTATGCTTAGTTACGATTATTAAGCTTAGGTACGTGATTTATATACTTCGTTTTGCATGTTTATGATTTGATGTATGTATTTAAATGTAATGCTGAGTAATTTGTGTGTGATTTCCAACTGTTTTATGCTGAATTTCGTTGATGAATGTGTTGTAATATAAACTAGAAGTTGTTAGGGTTTGATGTTGTGAAATATAGTTATTCTGCTCGACCGATGAAATTCGAATCCGTTTTTGTTTCGTTTGATCGATTTTATTCGATTTGCTCGTTGATTTTGCGATCGGATATATGTAAGTACAAGTGTTTGTGTATTTTGCGATCGAGTTTGTTGATGATTTGGCGGAAATGAGCTGAGCTGCTCACGAGCTACTTGAGATCAGATCGATAAAAAGCTCGAAATGAGCCGAACCTCATAAGCTCGTTTAGTTATTGAATTATCGAGTCTGAGCTCGAGTCTTGTATAGGAGGAAGATCGTTTGACGAGCTTTTTGTAGTTTCAAGGTTTAGCTCTTTCAGTCTTGTATGGGAAGATCGTTTAACGAGCTTTGTGTAGTTTCAAGTTTTAGCTCTTTCAGGTCTTTCAGTCTTGTATGGGAAGATCGTTTAACGAGCTTTGTGTAGTTTCAAGTTTTAGCTCTTTCAGTCTTGTATGGGAAGTTCGTTTAATGAGCTTCGTGTAGTTTTAAGGTTTAACTCTGGAAAACTTTTATATATTAATTTCACATTGAAAAGCTGAGCTTTGATTCGTTTAAGGTACTACTCACAAGCTTGATCGGAGCTTAGGCTCGTTAAAGTCTTTTCTCAAAATAATTGAAAATGTATATAATAATATACGAGCTAAGCTCAAACTTGAAATAACAACTCACTAGCCGAGCTCGAGCTTTAGAAAAAGAGCTCAAAACGAGCCTAGTCGAGGCTGGGCTGAGCTCGTTTACACAATTTCATTAAATTATTCAAAATGATTACCTTAACTTTATAATGTTTTTTCATCGTTTAGATTTGACTTCGCGTGTGCAGTTTGATCAAGTTGTAAAATTTTAGTTTCTTCTATGTATTGTGTAGAAATTGGTAATCATCATGGAATCAAAAGAAATGATAATGCCAGCAGTAGAAACAAAAGCACCTGAGGCTCAATCAAGCTATCAATTGGCTCTGAACACTACCAGCCCCACCCAAACTATGGGACCGCAGGGGTTTACCATGGAGACTATCAACTTGCCATCTTCTTTGGCAAAGAAAAAGAGGGGTAGGCCCCGGAAGTATGGCCCGGATGGTGTGGCTGTCAGCGCAGGGTCAGGTGGCCGGACATTGTCACCAATGCCACTCTCCGCTTCTTCACCACCCTCTGCCGGTTATTCTGATATTAAGCTTGGTGGGCCCGCGAGAAGTGGTGGTGAGTTTCAGGCTGAGAAGAAGAAAAGGAAGAAGATGAATTCTTCTGACAGATCAAACATGAGTTTAGGTAAATTAATATGCATTTTATTTGCTAAGTTAATATTGATCTGCATAATATTTTACTATCTTGATATCATCCTGTAGAAAGTTTTATTAAACTATATTTTTAAGTATGTTAGAATATTTCCTCTTTCCCATGAAAAAAAATGCAAAAGGTTGCATTTCGGGGGTGTTTAGGATTCCTTATTTTTCCTCCTTATAATTTTTTATTAAGTTAATAAGTTACAACATTGTAACTTATGAAACTTTTCCTCTCACAATATAAGCAATCCCAAACACCTTATTACTTTTCAAAAAGTTAATAAGTTATAAGTTGGTGAAAATAAGCAATCCCAAACACCACCTTCATCTTTGTGATCATATTTGATGATCCTATCCTAGTGCATTATAGAGTATAGACAATTAACAAATAGTGTATGCACATTTTAAAACATTGTCCCATAGTTGGTTTATCTCTTAAAAGAGCCATAAAAAAAAATCTTAATTCTCACTCCAGTCAATATTTTCATAAGTTGTAATGTTTGACTACTAGTTTAAGTTTCTATATAAATCTTTTTGGATGATACAATATGTCAAATTTTGTGGACCAACTTTTCTTCTTTTAGATCTAACTTCAATGCAGTTTATGTAAAATGTATATGATCTTATCCTACAAACTTAGCAACTGTTCATTTATATCATTTGTGTATTCATAGCAGGGGGCCAAATTACTTCTGGTGGAAGCTTTATTCCTCACATGGTCACTGTTAATCCAGGAGAGGTATGTTTCACCCCTCACATTGCAACAATTTCGTTTTTGAAGAAACTTGTGAACTAAATTGCTTACGCATTCATCGGTTTCGTTAAAAGAATCTTTATACTTGAATGGGATCAATCAATAAAATTCTCTTGCTTTCTAATTATTGAAAAATATTTAGCATTTAGTCAAAGTCTTGCATGCAATGGTAATTGATATGAAATGGCCCATTTTTGCTTTCTCAGGATGTAACATCTAAAATCATATCATTTTCTAAATACGGGCCCCGGGCTATATGCGTTCTGTCTGCACTTGGTATTATTTCGCATGTGACTTTGCGACAGGCTAATTCATCTGGAGGCACTGTAACTTATGAGGTATGCAATTTAATCTTATTTTTTTACAGATTAATCCGTCGAAGAAACGGAGAATTTTGTATATACACATCATATAAACCTGTGAATATCATACATTCCCAACCCAAACTTATAAAAGCATCATATACGTTGTCCTTAAAAACTAGTTAAAATATCAAAATTTACTCATTTCATTAAATACATGTTATGGTGTTAACATTGATCATTTTACTGTTAATTTTCTAAAACTTTAAAGTTTATATTTACCCATTTTTAACCGTACAATTTCATATTCACTAATTAACATTATTTTTCGTAATATACAAGATTTACCATTTCATAAAAAACATCGCTTTTAACCTCATCAAATTCTTTTATATTTTGTATTAGAAAGAATATTTAAAACTATGTTATATACCCGTATACTCAACCCAAATGTTTTGGGTTTTCCCGTTGGGTTCAAGTTGTTTTGTCGTCCCTACACCAAACTACCCCAGGTTTCAGGTGATGATTTGATAGTTATACTAAATTGTTATGTAATAAAGTAAATACTGTGTTTTCAATTAAGATGATGATATTTTTACCATGCATCAAGAAAATATTGTATAAGATATATGTTGTTTTCTGTATGTATCTATAATTCTCTCAAATAAATTATGTTTTAATTTTCGGCTTTCACTGATTAACTTACAATTTTATTAAGATTCTTAAAAGTTAAAACGCTTATACAATTAGCTTAACTTCCTTTACACTGATTAACTTTTACAATTACAAAAAACAAATATTGTCTACTAACCCATATCATTTTGTGGAATATTTACATCACTTCTCTTTTCTATATATAATTATAATCAGGGAGAAATTGAGAGGTTAAAAAAGTCATTTATAATAGTGCATAATGGTCATAAACTAAAATTTTATTGAAATTGAGTACATATATGATAATATGATATTCTAAGTTTCGGCTGAATAGATAGAATATTTCACATGTTCGTAGTATGAAATTCTACCTCAAAATAAAATGTGTATTATTTTTTAAACAATTTAATCTTTATAGGGAAGATTTGAAATTATTTCATTGTCTGGATCTTTCACACCTGGCGAGGTCGGAGGAATATCATCAAAAGAAGGTGGCATGAGCATAGCTTTATCTAGCCCTGATGGCCGTGTAGTTGGCGGTCTGCTTGCAGGAATACTCACTGCAGCTGGTCCTGTTCAGGTGAGTTTGATTTTTAAGGTTAAACAAGAAGACTATTCAAGGCGGGTTATCATCAAAATGGGTTTGGGTCAAAACATATTGTTGGGTACTTGGGTTGACCCGCTATCGTTTTATGCCAAATTTTATTGACCCGTTAATTGCAGGTTGTTGTGGCCAGTTTTCTACCTGAAGCAAGTCCCGTTGGGCCAAAACCAAGAAAACCAAAAAACACCAGGAGACTTTTGATGCCTGTATCGGACCCTACTGCACCTGTGTCTACAAATACGGAGGAACGGAATGAACAGAACTTGAATGAACAAAGCCAAGAAAGTCATAGGGCAGGAATTACCAACTCTACCCCTGCCTCTAACTCACACCATGAGAACCGAAGCCCAATGGCAAGTATGCATGACTGGAGGAGGTCTGCTGCAGATATGAACGTGTCGTTGAGGGAGGATTGATATTAATTGCGACTCTTTTTCGGTGTTAGTAGCAGTCTGTAGGACCTTTTGGTAATTTTGGGATAGGAACTGTTGTGTTGTGGCTTCTGCTCTTAATATTTAGTTTTTATATTTGTTGTAAAAAACTAAAAATACTTGAGGGTCAAATATGTCAACTTAATTAGGTGACTTTTGTGTCTTTCCTTTAAAGATTATCAAAACTTTATTATGGATTCTTTATTGATAATTTTTATGCATGTTTTATATTTGTTGTAAAAAACTTTATAATGTTTTATAATGACATAAGTGCCCACAAGATGGACAGAGTGGATGGTATTGACTATTGAACACAGTTCTGTAGCTTTCAGTACAGCAGCGGCGAGGGAGCAACGGAAGGTCCATCTCCATTTAGAGATGAAGCAAAGAGGAAAAAAGGATGATGTGGGAGCAAGAAACGGGAACAAGGAGAGCGAGACCACCACCATCCATGTAACACCCCAACCCGGAGCAGGCTGACGTGTCACTATTACAGATATCAAATCAACGCCACAATCCAAAATACAACAAAAATTAATGCAACCTACGTCATATTATTAAACCAAATGAATTAACTTTTAGAAGCTTGCACTTCATTTTTTTTATCTCTCATCACTAAATTCCCAGAATCCCGGATTACCTGAAAACAAAATAAGAAAAACAAAACAAGAAAACACGGCTGAGCCAAAAATTGCCCAGTAACGGAAAGAACAATAGTATATGTAAGGACAGACGTAAGAGAATAAATATACGAACTTCAATTCAAACTCGAAACCAACCTTTTTACCTAAACATATACTTAATAAAATTCGGATGTATGATCCGACACTTGGCCAGAACATGGTCAAACGCATGCGGAAATATATCAGAACTATAACAAAAACACCCAGAGCCAGAAACATATAACTTGTAACATATAATGTGTGACGTGTAACATATATCGTGTAACATTTAACTGAACTATAATTAAATGCGAAACATAATCCGATATACGATCGGGACGTAATCTGAATATACTCAAATTTAACCAAATGCGTATACACATATCAAAACGGACCAGAAATATAGCGAAACAAAATATAATTACTAAAATACACGACGATGATGTTAAAATGAATAGGTCGTGTAATACGGAAGCACCCAGAGCCTAAACAGAGGGGTACACAGCTAGCTAGTCCATGCACCAAGGAGACGGTGTGGGTGGCGTGCACACATTGTTCCATCTCAAACAGAAGTCAGGAGTCAGGAGTCAGGAGTCGGAGCTAAGATCGATCTATACGCCTCTAAGTGGCCGAGGTACTACATGAGTACTTTCAGAGACGCCGTGAACTTGGATTACGCACTGTCACGATAAGTGCCATGTCAGGAGTCAGGAGTCGGAGCTAAGATCGATCTATACGCCCCTAAGTGGCCCTAATACTTCAAAAGTACTAGTTAGAGACGCCGTGAACTTTAATTACGCACTGTCACGATAAGTGCCATGTCGTTGACGCCCCAACGACAAGTCAGAAATTGCTCGGGTAACAGAGTACAAAAACTAAAATCGTATAAATAAAAATATTCAAACAGGAACATGCAATAATGAATTCAAAATATATATAACCTATTGCATGCTATAAAATTAATATAAACATCTCATACGAATAAACCGAACTAGATCTGTAACTGACAGATAACAAAAATCCGCACTACGAAGTGACGGACATCGAATATAAAATGGACTAGAACCAATACTATGAGTGAAGAAAAACAGAATCCGTACTACAAAGTAACGGAATATAAATAGTACTAAGAGGAAACAAAAACAGAAACCGTACTACGAAGTAACAAGAAACAGAATCCGTACTACAAACTAACGGACTATAATTAATACTAAAAATAGCAAAAACAGGAAACCGTACTACGAAGTAACCGAATATAATTTATACTATGAGTGACAGAAACCAGAATCCGTACCTTAGTAGTCGATACACAAGCAAGTAAAGTCGAGTAGCCTTTAGTTGTACTAACGCCTATATATTATTATTTCCCGATTAAACTTACTGAACTTTGACTAGTCGATTAATCGATTTCCGGCGACATAGACTTTTCAAATATTTACCTTTTCCTATTTGGCGTAATAGTTTTCGCAAAAGAATTCATTCAATACTATTAAGTATATATAATAAGTACTGGTAATAATACTATTCACTATTATTTTACTTTTACATTTGCTTTATGACGAATTGTATAATAAAGAATTCCTTCATTGTATTAATAATAAGTTAACCAATGTGTAAAAACCTTTATTATAACTTGAAGTTGATCCAATATTATTACTTGAACTTCTGTATTAATATAAAATAATTACCTCATATAAAACCGATTTCTTGGTAATATTAAGTATGTGTGGGACAATATTATAATAAATAGAAACGAACTTACACAAACGAGTTTTATAACTTTTATTAAAATTCTTCGACAAGGTAACTTCCATGTTGAAGACGATATAGTCGCCGGAACAATCGAGTAATGCAGAACGAAACTTGAACTATTTAGGCATAATCAAAAGAGAAGTAGGTGTTGGGAATGTTACCTCAAAAGTAGGGTTGCAATGAGCGAGACAACATCAATAGTTACTGTTGCGGATTACCAGACGTGGAGAGCGTGATTTAATTCCTCTTCGTTGCCTACGGCGCGCGGCGGTTTACGTCTTCACGGATTCGAGGGGCGGCGGATTACCCTAATAGCCGAACATAAACAAATCACGAAGTGAAGAGGCGAAGGTGACAACCAACCGGAAGTTTTGTGGTGGTGGCTGTGGTGGTAGGTGTGGCAGTTTGAGTCGCAAAGGAACGGGAGGCGGCGGTGGTCGTAATACGATAAGCAGAAACAAGATTAAGGGTTTTTTTGTGATGTTGATAGAGTTAGGGTGCTTATAAAGAAACGAATCGATCATCTCAGATATATCCGAAAGTTTGAATTTGAAGAAGCCAACTTGATGATAAATGGAAATTTAAAATAATGCACATGTGGTTAGTCTTGAGTTTGAACCCATCCATTATTATTATTATTATTATTATTATCATATATATATATATATATATATTTATTATCCAATATCAAAGTTCGGGTTATTATAATTATACTCCCCTAAAAAAAAAATTTCGTCCTCGAAATTGTAAGACGGTGACACATACTTTCGGATATCACGGAAACGAAACAAACTTAAAACTTTCATAAATTCAGACATGACAATTGCAAAGTCTTGGAAACAAATATTAGGACATATAAAACAGAATTCATATGAAATCAAAACCATCCAAACTGAAATAGCTGACTCGTTGCCATGATGATATTGAACGAAACTATGGGTAACCTAAAACTTGTATCGGATAATACTAGTTCTTATAAACGGAAATCAAAAATTTCATTTGAACACAGAATTACATATAACATAGTGGATAACTAATAACTAAAATAAATAAATTTTGATGAGCTAAAGCCTATGACTAAATTGTGTAACTAATAACCAAAACGAAAGACAGATAACTGAAACATGTGACTTATAAGTGGAAATAAAAAGTGATAACTAATGGAATATAAAAAAAAATCAAGACTTAAAACGTAAATTTTCAAAAACATATTTTGAATATTAACATGCATTTCTACACTGATATAAAAATAAATAAATATATAATAAAAGACACGTAACACTAGCAGATAATAGCGAAAACTTAAGACAATGTCGTATCTAAATATTAGAGGAACATTAAGCTGCAAAATGGATTTTAGTAGCACACATACATACCTGTAAATTCATGGTTACGTTTGCGACCATAATCATCAATTTACCTTACGAGTGTGTCCTAACGGTCCTTCCATTACACATCTTAAAGACTAAACTTATATAAAAAAAAATGACGTGTTGATATACTAAAAAAAAAAATGATGTCAAAATCTTGACATAAATGATACGAAACACGACCCAAATATGCTAAACTTCAAATATACCAAACATAAGAGTCTTCTAACATGACAGATAAACAGAGTGTGAAACTTAACAAAATCCAAATTCGCACGAAATCAAACTCAAATAAACTGAAATACGGGGTACTAAAACGAAAACAAATACGGATAATTAAAACGTTCATGGCTTCAATTTCCCCAGAACTAATCTTTTTGCGCAGGTCTAGCGTTTTCTCCATTATTAGCTCTAGGGTCCCGCTGAGGGCAGTCTCTGATCATGTGTCCTGCATCTCCGCATCTAAAACAACGACCTTCAGCTCGACGACAAGCACCTCCATGACGTTTCCCACACGTGCCAAACAGAGGAGTATTTCGGTTTTGTTGATTAAGTGGTTGAGCTCTGGTGGGGTTATGATGTTGTTGCATATTATTCTGTGCGGTCCTATGATTCTGATTTTGATTTCCCCCATTTCGTGGCTGATTGTTGAAATTCCCATCAGTACGTTGTCTACGGTCTCGGGGTACAAGGGACTGTTCGGTTCCAACCTGAGCAGAAGATTGACCCTGATTATTTTCTCTTGGCCGCTTACGGCTTTCATCAAAAGACTTCTGGAGGTGTTTCTTATCATTATCAAGGTTCTTAACCGCATCAACTATCTCATTTATGTCATTAAAACGGAGGTTCAAGATAAACTTCCTATCTCGGTCACAAATGGCCCACTTGAAACGGTTGGTCTGTTGTTCTTGCGTGCCTACAGTTGGGCCAAGAAAACTAACCAATCGACTGAAACGATTTTTAAACTCAACAATGGGCTCATCATTAGCCTGAATAATTGAAGAATATTCTCTCAAATATTCACTGCGATCAGCATCAGTGAAATACTGTTGGTAAAACAAAGTACGGAATTCATTCCAAGGAAGTGTAGCAGCATAATTGTCTCCACCACGTGCAGCTTTCAGTGTCTTCCACCATCTGTGAGCGTCATCTTCGAGCTTGTAAATAGCTAACCGAACCTTAAACACATCTTCAACACCCAGCACTTCAAACAGTTTCTCGATGTGCGCGATCCAGTTTTCAGCTTCTACTGGAGAACTAGCAGTACTAAAGGATTTTGGCTTTTGCTTTTGAAAACGCTCAAGCCAGACATGAATACCAACAGGGGGATTGTTGCCTCCAGCGTTGTTGCCACCGGCGTTGTTCCCACCGGCATTGTTGCCACCGGCATTATTTTGCTGCAACTGTTGTATGATGTTAGGGACTATTTCCGCAATAGCTGCATTGACGACGTTAGTAACAAGGGTCGCAAGAGGAGGGTCGTTTCCAGCATCATTCTCGTTTTGGCGATTCACACGTCTTCTAGGAGGCATCTGGAAGTAAGGTAGCGTATGAGCTGAAAGATAAAGATTTACGGAATACGCGGAGAACGAAAAGAGGAATCCTAACCCGACGTCTACCCATTAACTCACATGATTAATTATTTATTGTATAAGTTTTCTACAGGAAAGAGCCTGAGCTCTAATACCATAACTGTAACACCCCAACCCGGAGCAGGCTGACGTGTCACTATTACAGATATCAAATCAACGCCACAATCCAAAATACAACAAAAATTAATGCAACCTACGTCATATTATTAAACCAAATGAATTAACTTTTAGAAGCTTGCACTTCATTTTTTTTATCTCTCATCACTAAATTCCCAGAATCCCGGATTACCTGAAAACAAAATAAGAAAAACAAAACAAGAAAACACGGCTGAGCCAAAAATTGCCCAGTAACGGAAAGAACAATAGTATAGGTAAGGACAGACGTAAGAGAATAAATATACGAACTTCAATTCAAACTCGAAACCAACCCTTTTTACCTAAACATATACTTAATAAAATTCGGATGTATGATCCGACACTTGGCCAGAACATGGTCAAACGCATGCGGAAATATATCAGAACTATAACAAAAACACCCAGAGACAGAAACATATAACTTGTAACATATAATGTGTGACGTGTAACATATATCGTGTAACATTTAACTGAACTATAATTAAATGCGAAACATAATCCGATATACGATCGGGACGTAATCTGAATATACTCAAATTTAACCAAATGCGTATACACATATCAAAACGGACCAGAAATATAGCGAAACAAAATATAATTACTAAAATACACGACGATGATGTTAAAATGAATAGGTCGTGTAATACGGAAGCACCCAGAGCCTAAACAGAGGGGTACACAGCTAGCTAGTCCATGCACCAAGGAGACGGTGTGGGTGGCGTGCACACATTGTTCCATCTCAAACAGAAGTCAGGAGTCAGGAGTCGGAGCTAAGATCAATCTATACGCTTCTAAGTGGCCGAGGTACTACATGAGTACTTTCAGAGACGCCGTGAACTTGGATTACGCACTGTCACGATAAGTGCCATGTCAGGAGTCAGGAGTCAGGAGTCGGAGCTAAGATCGATCTATACGCCCCTAAGTGGCCCTAATACTTCAAAAGTACTAGTTAGAGACGCCGTGAACTTTAATTACGCACTTTCACGATAAGTGCCATGTCGTTGACGCCCCAACGACAAGTCAGAAATTGCTCGGGTAACAGAGTACAAAAACTAAAATCGTATAACTAAAAATATTCAAACAGGAACATGCAATAATGAATTCAAAATATATATAACCTATTGCATGCTATAAAATTAATATAAACATCTCATACGAATAAACCGAACTAGATCTGTAACTGACAGATAACAAAAATCCGCACTACGAAGTGACGGACATCGAATATAAAATGGACTAGAACCAATACTATGAGTGAAGAAAAACAGAATCCGTACTACAAAGTAACGGAATATAAATAGTACTAAGAGGAAACAAAAACAGAAACCGCACTACGAAGTAACAGAAAACAGAATCCGTACTACAAACTAACGGACTATAATTAATACTAAAAATAGCAAAAACAGGAAACCGTACTACGAAGTAACCGAATATAATTTATACTATGAGTGACAGAAACCAGAATCCGTACCTTAGTAGTCGATACACAAGCAAGTAAAGTCGAGTAGCCTTTAGTTGTACTAACGCCTATATATTATTATTTCCCGATTAAACTTACTGAACTTTGACTAGTCGATTAATCGATTTCCGGCGACATAGACTTTTCAAATATTTACCTTTTCCTATTTGGCGTAATAGTTTTCGCAAAAGAATTCATTCAATACTATTAAGTATATATAATAAGTACTGGTAATAATACTATTCACTATTATTTTACTTTTACATTTGCTTTATGACGAATTGTATAATAAAGAATTCCTTCATTGTATTAATAATAAGTTAACCAATGTGTAAAAACCTTTATTATAACTTGAAGTTGATCCAATATTATAACTTGAACTTCTGTATTAATATAAAATAATTACCTCATATAAAACCGATTTCTTGGTAATATTAAGTATGTGTGGGACAATATTATAATAAATAGAAACGAACTTACACAAACGAGTTTTATAACTTTTATTAAAATTCTTCGACAAGGTAACTTCCATGTTGAAGACGATATAGTCGCCGGAACAATCGAGTAATGCAGAACGAAACTTGAACTATTTAGGCATAATCAAAAGAGAAGTAGGTGTTGGGAATGTTACCTCAAAAGTAGGGTTGCAATAAGCGAGACAACAGCAATAGTTACTGTTGCGGATTACCAGACGTGGAGAGCGTGATTTAATTCCTCTTCGTTGCCTACAGCGCGCGGCGGTTTACGTCTTAACGGATTCGAGGGGCGGCGGATTACCCTAATAGCCGAACATAAACAAATCACGAAGTGAAGAGGCGAAGGTGACAACCAACCGGAAGTTTTGTGGTGGTGGCTGTGGTGGTGGCTATCCTTGTTGGTAGGTGTGGCAGTTTGAGTCGCAAAGGAACGGGAGGCGGCGGTGGTCGTAATACGATAAGCAGAAACAAGATTAAGGGTTTTTTTGTGATGTTGATAGAGTTAGGGTGCTTATAAAGAAACGAATCGATCATCTCAGATATATCCGAAAGTTTGAATTTGAAGAAGCCAACTTGATGATAAATGGAAATTTAAAATAATGCACATGTGGTTAGTCTTGAGTTTGAACCCATCCATTATTATTATTATTATTATTATTATTATTATTATTATCATATATATATATATATTTATTATCCAATATCAAAGTTCGGGTTATTATAATCCATGCGATGCAGTAGAGGCAGGATGACGGCGCTGCGGGCTCCATATCGTGTACCCTTGGATTTAGTAGGTAATGGTAACGAAAATAGTTAAGAAAATAACAACCAAATCGTTGCACCCAGTTTTTAACTCTCAAACCGACACCACAGCTTCCAACAGTCAACAGTTCAAATAAACGAAATTTAGAAACAAGAGTATCGACTGCTGTTAAAACTAATAAAGACTTTCTATCCACCATAAAGGAGAGCAAAGTACAGCCCATAATCTTGAATTAAATATACAGATACCTGTACACAATCTGGTTCAAACCTAAATATGATCAAATTAGAAGCCTTCTTCAATGAAACCGTACCTGAAAATATTACACCCCGTCAGCGTTTCAAGATCAATAATGCGAAAACGATCATTACTTCTACTTACAGTTGGAATATTCGATTGGGAGTGCCGGTTACTTAATCCAACTCCACGATACTCCATATCATCCTAAACATAATACAAAGAAACTTATCAATATGAATTTGAAGTGATAAAAAATTAGTTATTTCAAACGAGTTTTATGTACATACCAAAATATTGAGAAAAAGAGAAGGAAGCCAAGATAAACAAGTTTAAATATCCGCTGTTTCTTTGCTCTTGACAGCTCACCGAACACTTCCGTTGCGTACACTAGATGGCGTTTGTTTATGTACCTAAATAAAAATAGAAACTTATATTAGGATTAAAATAGGCAATAACCGTAATATGCAGCATCTAGTAAAGAGGAAAAAATGGGCTTACAGGTTCACATTATAATATAAATACGGCAAGCACAGCAAAAACATGATCCAATGTCCTGTGACGAGATGTAAAACGCACAATACTCCTTGAGTGATAAACTCTGGCAATGTAATACTGTTTATCTTGCTTGCTAACTCGTACGGGTTAATGTAATCCGTCTCTAAATCCAAAAAACACATCAACTGCAATAAAAGTTGTAATTGTTAATTACCTCATTCAGATACAAAAAGTAAAAATCATAAACAATTACATTTCAAAAAATTACATATAAATACATTTAAAAATGCTAAATTATAGGATCCATGACCTTGTATATTACATCTAAAAAAATTACAGTGAAACCTGTGTAGTTAAATACAATTTAAGCATAAACAAAAAAATCATAATTATTAATGTGAAATTGACTTGAAGTGTTTGAAAAATCCGATCTTGATCTTGAATTCTTATCTTTTAAAGCCAATATAGTCAAAACTGAAAATCAAGTAAAAAGCTTTTGCAGTAAACTAAGCAGTTAATGCGGAAAAATATCGGATACTGGTAATTTTAATATCATGCAGCATTCAACACTAACAATTCAGTATACTCTCCTACTATTAACAAATTATCCTTTTGCAACTTGTGAAACACTAACATTTGTAGCAAGTAGGAACCGATTAAGACTCAAAACACTAACATTAAACGCTAAAATTGAAAATTAAGACTTAAAACATTGATATCGGGAATATTGGTCAAATATCGCCGTAAATTGATTATAAATGTAAATAAGTTTAATCACTATGTAGCAGCCTAATTAATTGATTCAAATTCTTAAATGTGTCAATAATAATAATAATCACTTAACATCCAAACTATTTATAACTAATCTGTATGTGTATATATATATATACTTTACATTAGCAATAATATTCGTATAAAATTACTAACAGATTTATATAAGATAAAAAGGCCTATAAAAATCAGCATATATATAATAGTTTAATGTTAAACAAATGATAATAATAACCTGGTAAAGAACAAGGGCTAAGACTGCTATGAGGATGAAGAAGGACAACAACCATGAGATCAGATCTCCCATGAATCTATGTGTTTGTGGGTTTTGAAAGAATCTTGATGTCTTCGTTCGGTGGTTTAATATCTATACGCAGTTTCTGTACTTTGTGAACAAGAAATTTATTATTATTATTATTATTATTAATATTATTATTACTTACTTGGCAGGCATTTTTTTTTTCGTTTTTAAACTACAAATAAAGGCATTTGCGAATTTTTCTACATTAATCCTAGATGAATGTTAGAAGAAAAAAGATTTTAATTAATTTTAGTAATTTAATCGTTTACAAGTAATTTTTTTTATTAAATTTAAAAATTTATTCTTTTTAATACAAATATACAAGGTAAAGGTTATTAAGTTCTACAAGTTAAAAAATTTATCATACAAAACTATATTTTAGACAGATATAACATCAACAACAAAGGCACTAATTCATCAGTTTAGATGATAGGGACCCAGTAGACGGACATACAACCAGAATTCACCATTGTGGAGCAAGTTTGCATAGACAACTTTTTTGACGGGTTGTAGAGGTTTTACGTTGAAAATGCTCTTATATTTGTGTGTATCGGTTACATACAACTAAAGTATTATTTCTCTATAGTTCGATCTCCTTTACCAAAGTGTTTGGTTCAAAGCTCTCGGTTTCGCATGTTATAAAACAAATTTGTCAGTTCGGTTGAGTATTGAGTTCGAAAAGTCAAAACATAGACCCGAATACGTTTATCTAAGGTTCGCTTTGTTTGACTTCCCAAATTTCCAAATTATAATCTATTTCGAAACTGATTTTTTCCTTCACTTGCTATAGCAAGTAGGGGTGCAAGCGAGCCGAGTTGCTCGCAAGCTACTCGAGATCAACTCGGTAAAAATCTCGATCGAGCCCGAGCCTAAGTTTAAGCCTAAAAATAAGCTCGTTTATTAAAGGAGCCCGAGCCCAAGCTTCACTTATCGAGCTCGAAACGGCTCGTGCCCCTAAACGAGCATGTCATTTATATAACTTTTTAAAAATATATATTTAATAGTTATATATATATATATATATATATATATATATATATATATAACGAGCCCGAGCCGAAGCTTGAGATTGAAAATCTACTCAGGAGCTGAGCTCAATCTCTGGGTAAGTCAAACGACCCGGGCTCACCCAGCAACTGCAACACTTAAACGTATGAAACCGAATCGAACGACAATCTGCTTAAACTTGAGGGAGCAAATTGCAAACTAGTTTCTCCTTCTTCTTGTGAACATGTTGTCTTGATAGAAAAGAAATCGAACAACAAAAGAAGGCTAATCTTATTCATCTTCAATCACACTGAAAGCAAATCAAATTCATCATCTAATGACGAAAGAACACGCAAACTGGTCTCCATATGATAACAATGGAGGGTAACTACCGTGTATTATTATTACAATGTTTGATTCAATAATAATAATAATAATATTTGTGTGTGATACAGAACTTGTGTGGCGATTGCTGGTGCGGATTACTGTGTGATTGCAGCGGATACTCGGATGTCCACCGGTTACAGTATTCTCACCAGAGACTACTCCAAAATCTCTAAATTGTATGATATTCATTCATTTATTTTGCTTTAGGTTTTATTTTATTACGTGGATTTGTTAGCTTCATTATAGAGTTTGTAGTTTAATTGCCGTCTTGATTTAACCGAACCAAACCGAACCGAGATCGTAATATAATATGCTCCATTCTTTTAGGGCTTGCTAATGGATCCGAGCCGCTCACAATTAAAAATAACTTGAAACGAGGGAGCCTTATCGAGCCTTAAATAATTTATCCAGCCCGAGATTTAATGAGCTTAGTGTACTTTTTAAACTTTTTTGTACTTGTATGTATTAGTTTCACACTGTGCAGTCGAGCTTTGGCTTGTTTAAGGTACTGCACACGAGCTTGAGCTGAGTTAAGGCTCGTTTGTTTGGATGGTTGGTTGAATATAGGGTTTGTATCTGTCAGTTATTTACTGTTTACTTCTATTGCTGTGTTCATTTAACTGAGTCTGGATCGTAATTCGGTCTACTCTTAGGGTTTAGGGATTGTTGATGGATCTACTCGATAAAATAAAGAGACTTGAAATGAGCTTGAGCCTTATTGAGCCTGAGCTTCAAATAAAGTTTGAGTCTTATCTGGGAAGATCGTTTAGGCTTGTTGATCTTTAACGAGCCTGGTGTAATTTTAAGTTTTAACTATTTTGGACATTTATGTATTAGTTTTACACTGCACAGCTGAGCTTTGGCTCGTTTAAGAGCCAAGCTTAGGCTCGTTTAAAGTTTTTTTTTTAAATATATAAAATGTATATGAATTAATAAATAAATAAATAATAAACGAGCACTAGAAGAGCTTGAGCTTGAAATTACGAGCCATTAGATCGTAATTTGGTCCATGCTTAGGGTTTGCAGATGTTTAGAGTTGTATATATATTTGTTCATAGAGAATTAGAGAGGGTGGTTTCTTTTATTATCATTGATAACACTATTTAGATGCTGAAGTTTAAGACTTGATTAGTTATATTATCTGCATTTCTGCACCAACATTTTTTTGATCGAGTTTTTCTCAGCAGTCACACAACCTATAGAGTGTATCATGTCGCATTGAAGTCTTGTTTTCATGATATGTTATAACCGTGTTCATTAAAAATACTTGTGCTTAAGCTTAATTATCATTTGGTTTGGCTGAAAAGTACAGATTGAACATTTCTTCAATATTAAAGCTGTTAAAGTATTTATTTTCAGAGCGGACAAAAGCTTCATGGCTTCTTCTGGATTCCAGGCAGACGTGAAAGCACTTCAGAAGGTTCTGTCTTCTAGACACCTGGTAAGATTATTAAAACTTATTCTTAGTTATCATTCATTCATGTATATATTTTATGATATCTATAAGAATGTTGATGTTTTGTATATATTCATTACAGATTTATCAACACCAGCATAACAAACAAATGAGCTGCCCTGCTATGGCTCAGCTTCTATCTAACACTCTTTACTACAAGCGCTTCTTTCCTTATTACGCCTTTAATGTTTTAGGTGGCCTTGATAGTCAAGGTATATGTAATTTTATGGTTTTAGTTGTGGTGTATTATGCTCAAAACATGTAGTGACATAAACTCATTTTGTGAACTTTAAGGTAAGGGATGTGTTTTCACATATGATGCTGTTGGTTCCTATGAGAGAGTTGGATATAGTGCTCAAGGTTCCGGTGCCACACTCATCACTCCATTCTTGGACAACCAGCTAAAGTCTCCGAGCCCTCTTCTGTTACCTGCAAAGGTCTGGTTTAAATTTTTCAATCTCTCTCTCTCAGACACACACACACACACACACACAGAGTAAACATGGTTTTAGGGGTGGTTAATTTTGACATAACATGTTATCTTGTGTGCGGCAACATGTATGTGCTCATATATGTGGGTCGATCATAACATACATGTGTGTTGATTGTACAAATATTATATATATGTATTGTGTGTTAGTTGTTATTAATAAGTGCTTAATCAGTGTAGTGGATATCAAGGATTAGAGATTACTGACATTTGAATATTTGGATGATCTTTATCCCATAAAGTGATAAAGATCATTGAGACTTTGAGAGTGGGAAAGTTACAACTAATCTCATTCAAATATTCGAATTTGAATTATCTATAAACTTTAATTGTCCACCACGCCAATTAATCATTCAAAAGAATTAATTAACACTCGACATATATATTATATTTGTATGTTTGACACACATGTACATTAAACTTGGCTGACATATGCATACACACGTAACCAGTAGCCACACACATTGCACACACTTAAGGTGGAAAACTGGACGGGCCAAAGTGGATAATTCCGTAATCATTTGTTAAATATGGTTTAGAGTCGCAATTTGTTAAAATGCAATGAGTAATGATATAGTTCTTAAGGGAACTAGTTCACAATGACTATATTTCTAAAGTTTATCAGCAACAGTCATTAAAAGTCTACATTGATCAAAACACTAATTTTACTTGTTATATTGGTGCTTAGGATGCTGTTACGCCACTATCAGAAGCTGAAGCTGTTGACTTGGTGAAAACTTGTTTTTCATCAGCAACAGAAAGAGATATATACACTGTAAGTTCATACTAATAAGGTTTAAAAGAAGTTATTAACAAACTAGTGAAAGTTATGCTGACATTTAATTAATTGTGCAGGGAGATAGTGTCGAAATTATCATCCTAAATGCAAATGGCGTTCGCCGTGAAACTGAACAACTGCGCAAAGATTAGTCACCGAACTGAAGATTGTCTCTCAGTCAGACCTTTTTCAGTTTTCATTAATCAAACTTGTTTAGATAAAGGCGGTTCATGGTTGCACTCTTTTTAACTGTTCAAGATATTTGATGTATTTCTGTTTATGAATTTATTTCCATTGAGTGACTTGTTTAAATGTTATTTTATAAGAAAACTAGTTTGAACTATATATTTTGTGCAAGAAAAGAAATGTCATCACTACCTTTATTCAATTAGATTCTTAAAAACAAATATAATGCAAACCATTGTCGTCATTTAAACGCCTTTAATTCGTTATAGTTCGGGTTTTTTATATAATTAATCTTGCTATGAAGACTGTTTAGAGCCTGAGTTACAGAATATGCATTTTGTTCAAAATTTTCATTGGATCATTAGCTTTTACCCAATACATAATTTGATTTGATAGTGTCAATGAATAGATATACTTTGAACGTAAAATCCTTCATACTAACGAAGTAATACATCTCAAATTCGAGTTTCCTACACGGATAAAGCATATTCTCGCACTGTATAACAAGATTTATGCAAGCGTGTCGTAGGGACTGACTTAACCATACTCAGTCTCCAACTCCAAGATTAAAGCGCCTTAAGTTTCTGCAACAAAAATGATATATAAATTATGCATCCAAACAGAATAGTAATAATATTATGATTAAGAAAGTAACTGATTAAAAAGAAATATTACTGATAGGTATTGTGGTGGATCATCCATACTAGTTGAACCTAGTATGACCTCCCTCTTTAGTTTATCAGTAAGTTTGTGACAAACCCGCAACTGCAAACAACACGTTAAGAATCAGTAATCATGTTATATATATAGGCAAAGCATTTTCACCTGTCAAAAATTCCAAATGTTAACCAACCTCGGATCTGGTGGCCCCACCGATGATAAAAACAAATATACGCCGTCCCATGTGTTTCTTACCCGCAGATCTGTTCGTACCTGCTGTATCGCTACAAAAACAGTTGCACAGAAGTAAGTTGGTAGCAGTAGGATGATATTTGATCAAAAATATATAAAGATTACCTCGAAGGACCATCACCAGCCGGACGAGGCTTTGCCCATGTGGCTGTACTCCTTCTTGATCTCCTTGAATTTGGATGGCTAGATGGCCCGGTCCTTGCTGACGTGTCATTCGTGCTGCTACTAGAAGAACCTTGATTACTTGAACTGTTCATGCATTGGTACTCATCTTTTTCCAATTCATGCTTGCCTACTTTTTCAAGCAAATCCTGAGACAATATCACATAAACAAAATGCATAATACAATTAGTTATTTTTTTACGCGACAACTAATTACAAGGCCTTGTTCATGTTCGTTTGTTAAGGAAATAATGTGTTCACGAACGGTTCACGAACACTTACCAAACGAGATTTTATGTCCGTGCTCGTTCATTAAGGAAATGAATGTGTTCACGAACACAGATAAAAATATCGGAGCCTAGAGATTGAGACCGATGTATTCATCAATGTGAATAATGAAAGCCTGTAAACGAATTGAACGGACATGAACAAGGGCATGTTCGTGTTCGTTCATTTAACTTTAAGCGTACACGAACCCTTAATCGAACAAATATTTATGGTCAGGTTCGTTTATTTAAAAAATGAACATTTGTGTTCGTTTATGTTCATTTGTTTAAAATCTAAATGAACATAACTGAACAAAGATAAACGAACATAAATGAACATATATGAACATTGAACACAAACAAACACTTAAATGAACACAAATTAACGAATATAAAACCTTTAAGTAGATGACTCATCCATATAATATTTAATTATTTTCTATAATTACATTAATGAACATAAATAAACAAACATAAACGAACGTTCATGAGCATAGATGAGCAAACGGAACATGTGTTCATGTTCGTTCGTTTAATTAAACGAACACAAATTTTTTGTTCATGTTCATTCGTTTATTATATAAACGAACTTCCCGCCGAACGGTTCACGAACAGTTCACCAAACGTTCGGTTCGTTTACAGGCCTAGTTGAAAAGTCTATGATTATATTACCTCCAACATGGGATAAAATCTTGACAGTTGCCATGTTTCCTCTTCTCCTGTTTTATCCTTTCTTAATGCATTGTTCCTCTAATAATAATATGTAACAAAAATATAACAATAATCAGAATCTCATATATAACTGTGAAAAAAATATGTATATATATAATTACCTTTTGAGCATCAAACTTAAGGGAAAAGGCTCCATGTTGTTTCTTTTTTTTGCTTGATCCCTCAAGCAATTTAATATTTTGTATCGTCTTCATATTCTCGGGAGGCAATTTTGCCAACTAGTAACAGATAAAACAGAAACAACACAAGCAGTTTAATATATTTACATTTATGTTCATTTGAAGACTAGAGTATTACCTGCATAAGCTTTGTTGCTTTGTCACCCTCAAACTTTTCGGGGTAAACCATAGCAAAAATCATTAGTAGTCTCAACTTGTATTCAGTTCTTGCGTCCTGTAAGATAATATCATACCGAGAGATATATAATATGTTACATATTATTATTAACATTATAGAAAAGCTTTATAAAGTTTGTTTATATTTATATTTATATTCCATTAAGTCACCTGATGTGTCCTTAAAAAATTAATAACTTCCTTCGTCCCAGCGTCACCGAACACAAGATCCTGCTCAACTTGACCGAGATCTCTGAGATCTTCATCTCTGATAACATTATTGATTTTTCCAGCTATCTGTTTAAACATGGAGTTAAGCATCGATAGAGGTGGTAATTTTGACACATTTACATATAAACGGGCCCGATTTGTGCTTGTTTTTATCTCAAACGGGCCAAATCATAGTAACTGCAGACCTCTACATGAAGTGATAGTTTCTCCATTTGTTCATTATATGCAGGCAACGCTTGAACCATCTTCTGTATCTCTCGTGTAGATAACTCACTGCCATCTCTACATTAGTTCAAGTCAAAATTTTGCATAAGTCTCGTAAAGCATAATGTGAATGTACAAATAAATAAAATATAAAAATCATTTAAATGTATAAAATGATCTCGCATAGTTGTTGTTGCAACCAACCTTTGTTGTAATTGTGCAGCTTTGTTTTTTGACAAGAAGTTTTGCATCTTGTCGCTCAATTTTTCACTAGCCTGATACGACAGCCCGATAAAAAAAAACATAAAAATTACAATATTTACATGTTAACAGATAGATAACAAAAATAATAACATACTTCGGCTATGTGCAAATGGCGCATTTCAAGCCAAACTGGATCATGATCTTCCAAAAGGAACTCTTTTTTCTGAGTCCCGTTTCCCGATTTATCCGGGACCTACATACAACATACTTTATTTATTCACCTCATGTTATTTAACTCAACTGAGAAAACCAAATTATACCTCTTTCACATATTTATTCCCGTCTAAGTCTAGCAGATCATGACACATTGCATCATAAGTCCATTCATGTATAATAGGCGCAATCTGAAGTTATATGCCAAGTAACATGTTACAAAACAAATAAAAAAACAATATATATTAAATAATTTTAACATTACCAGATCAAGAGATCTATCCACAATGATAAGATCACATGTTTCGGTTTGTGGGAAATTAGGTATCGTAGTTTTATAGATTGTAATCAAGTTCCAAATAGCAGAAGCAAGTTTCACAGGCACCAAATCACGAAACGTGGCTGCAGTTGATCCGTCCATCCCCTTTGCACGGTACCATACATACGGAAACTCCTAAATATGTTCATCTTTTCAACAAATATCGTTACAAAAATTATGATTGATTTACAATTTATTACCTTCATTGAAGCAAAAACAGTAGCAATCCGAGTTGACATCGTGTTCATGGTAGCTTCAAATTGGCGGGAGTTTTCAGCAAGTTGACTGTACATATCTTCTAGAGCTCTGTCATGATCAGTTGTAAATGCCTACATAAGAAACACAGTTAAATATTAAGTCACGTACGACTAAATAAATGATTTTTTTTTTTTTTTTTTATGTAAAAAGAATACCTGACTTTCTAAAGGAAAGTATTCAAGATTCATCTGCAGCGAATATCAACCGTTGGATCAAATCTTGTAATGATTAATAAGAATAAAAAAATGGAGAAACGACCTCTCGTAGAGCACCGATGCGTGGTAAAACACTCATGTCACTTTTTATTTTATCTATCAAATCCTTGGGTGTAGGAGAACTAAAGAAAACAAAAGCTCTGCAACCCAAGGAACAATCAAGAAAAAAATAAGATACAATAAAACAAATGGAAGGAGTTGAAAACTTTTGCATACTTCTTATATAAAGGTTCTCTTCCCGACATGTCGGATATAAACATGATAAGGCTGCAAAACCAAACAAAGAGCATAGTTAGTGTTACAAGACACCAAAACAGGTAGAATCATAAAATGCATACTTCTCTTTAATCGGTTGAATGAAATATATAACATCCATTGTAGGCATGGGTTGCCTTCTCCTAAAAAGATCTTCCACCACTGCAGATCAAGAAAAACCGCCGCTTAATATCGAACACACATACAAAATAAATTTTCAGCATACACCATGCCATTGAGAACAAATTTGTAATATATAACAAAAATTCTCTTATGAAATAAAATTTCCCTTTGTGATTTCTATTTTCCTATATCTTATCATTTCTTTCTGGGAAAATGACAAAAATGCCCATTTGACTGGTCAAAGTTACCGTTTTATCTATTGATATCCGGTCTCCCCAAATCCAGTCGACCCGTCTAGATAATAATCTAGCCTGACTAGTTTTTCAACCAACCATGTCAGTATCTAGTCGAGTCGTCAAGATTATTTTTTCAAAATAAACAGTCGAACCGCCTAGAATAAACAGTCGATATATGTCATTTTGCGTAACGCAAGGGTATGGCATTCTATAGCTTACAAGAAACTCCTTGATCTGTGATATCGGTCATCTTGCACGAAGCAGACATAACTTTCACGGTAACTTTATCCATAATAAGCACCTGAAAAAGGGCCAGTAAATTCTTGGCTAAGTTTAAACAAATGGATGAAATTGCTTAGAATATGATCTTAAAAATATATGATATGATAATAGTAAAATCTAACTATATAGAGGTAATAAATATAGG
Source organism: Bidens hawaiensis (assembly GCF_021521415.1). NCBI lineage: Eukaryota > Viridiplantae > Streptophyta > Magnoliopsida > Asterales > Asteraceae > Bidens > Bidens hawaiensis. Next base: position 108,246 of record NW_027495445.1, read on the forward strand.
TAATATTTAGGTACATGCCTTCCAACTTGATCTAGCATCCCCTGATGATGATGATTTCAACATTTCATGCAGCAATCCTGTAAGATAATAATAATAATCCATTTTTCATCAAAATTAGTATAAAAGATTATACATAGTAGCTGAATAAGTGAACTCGTTAAGTCCTCTAGAACGTAAAAACGACAAGTTTTTTGACATCGATGAAGCTATTAAGAAAAATACCACAAAGGTCAACTAAGCTACCAATAAACATTCCTATGAACGAAAAAAAGGCACATTATATATTTCAGGTACGGCTGGCAGTTTTTGACACAGACCTGCTAGCACGATGTTTATATTTTTTTAATTCATTTTTAAAATAATATATATGTCCTACTTCGTAAATGTTATGGTTTGATTTTACACTATCATGAACTTTTGGCAACTTTATGTGAGATATTTATCGTGTCCCTAAACATGTTGTATCATATGTAACCTTTTCTAAACACGTTTGTGTTTGGAAAAAAACGACACAATTAGTTATTGTGTCGTGTTCGTGTTTAGCACTACATGTAATCGTGTCAGCTATAATCTGAAGACAAACGACTTCTAAACTTTGGATGGAATTAACAAGAAACCTCACCGCTTCGAAATCAATTCATAACATGTTACATAATAAATAATAATGCTACATTTCATACACATTCTATATATGAATATTAAAATTATGTTATTTCTCTACATTATAATATTATATATATAACCTAAGGATTTGATCACTCAAAATGAATCATGGAGATAGAAAAACTTACTATCACGGGTGGTTTGACGGAAATTTTTGTAGTCTCCTCCACCGTGAGACGACGAATCCGAATCGGTGCATGACATTGTATGATTATTATTATTACAGCTCCTATTGATATAATACGATATAATATGATATATTGATATGAATGAGAAATGAAACCGTGGTCGATCTTCAAGAACACAAAATGAAATGAATCATAGATGGAAAATGTATAATAATAAAGAGAGAGATAGAGAGAATCAATGAATGAAGATTGATTGTCATAATTTAAGGGTGACAGTTATTAAGCGTTCTTTGTTTCCCACGATATTAACATAAATAATAATATATATTATGGACTTACAAAAACACCCCTCAACTAACTTATACTTTGCAAGTTTTCTCATGTTAAATGTTAGTTTTTAAACACATGTGTGTGGATCTAACAGACGTTTTCTTTCAGGTAGGTTTAGGGAGTAGTCGTTTCACGGTCCGTCAAACTTCTTTATGCAATGTGATTAAAACATAAGAAGGTGTGTCTTGACAACCAACAAGTATTTATTTCTTTTTCTTTGACATTTTTGGTTTCTTTGCGCCTGAAATTGTGAAGTTACTTAGCCGAGTTCAACGAGTCATGCATTATAATGTTATAACTCCGAGATTAGTGAGGGTAACATTACTTTCACTTTTAAATTAAAATAAGCAGAAAAGTTATTATATTTATAACATAAAAGTCTAGGGGTGTTGTTTTATAGTCTTATGCTAAATCATTAACATGTTTAATCGATTAAGAGATTGTTTGAATCATTCAGCATGTTCCGAAACTTACTCATTAGGAGATTCCATAAACTATTAAAATGTGTCTTTTTAGCGGACCACATACACCATATATATATATATATATATATATATATATATATGGCCGATTCATATGTGGTCTCTTGATTGAATCACTAAAAGGCTACAAAACAACATCTATGTGCATAAAATCCACATGAATAATCATAAAAAATGAATTTGACAAAAAAAGAAGTTAAAAATAGAACTCAATATTTGAGATGCATGGAATTAAGGATTTAATTTTTCTAATAAGTTTGGGACGAGTATGATATTATGTGATACATGTGTGATTACCTGATAACAATCTCATACCAATTAATAGGCATCATATCAAATCACAATTAAATGTCAAAATATTTTATGATAATAACATATATAATATAGTATTATAAAGTTGTTAAAAAATTAAAATTGTTGAAAATACATATTATCAGGAGGGTGGCTAAAAATTTGATCTTAAACTTATCTATATATGATTAGTGATTCAAGTAAAGGGAATCACACAAATAATTAGTTAATTTTTTTAATTAATTAATTTTTAACCACATAAGAACATAGCAAACTTAACTCATACCCGAACCATTATCATCCTTAAATATGAAACCTTCTCCATAAGCGCACATCAATCCAAAGGTTCTTAATCCCAACAACGGAGTAACACATCTCAAGCTTAAAAAGGTTGTTTTAGACAAAAACCTAGAATGGAAAACCAAAAATATAAAAGATGATTCTCAAGGGATGAAACCGGTCATGATAAAATTATGGTCTCTTTGTAGTTCACTCCAACTACGATGTTGTTTGTGCGTGCCTCGGTGTGTGTTTAATAATTTAATATTACTATGTTGGTATGTTGGCCATGTATTGCTATTTTCGGCTCAGGCTCGGGTCATTTATTATTTTTAATTCAACTATATATGTTTTTAATTAATTTTATATATTTTGAGAAAATCTTAAATGGGCCCAAGCTCAGCTCAAGTTTATGTAGTACTTAAACGAGAAAAGCGCAGTTCGGATTCGGTTGTGCAATGTGAAAACTAATAAATAAAAGTATAAAAGGTACATACAAGACTCAAGCTAGAACTTGATAACTAACCACGCTAATTTCTTTAAGGCCTGGTTCAGCTCGAGCTAAAAAAAAGTTACTCATGTTTGCATCCTGGCCATACTATCATTTTAACTTTATCCCATTATCACCTTATGTTATTTTAAATTGACATATTTATAAAAATATAATTGGTCTAGCCCCTAAATATGTTTATTATAAAAATAAATAAAAGAAAAGTTGTCTTATAAAGACATTTTTTAATATTAAAAAAAAAGGTGAGGATGGGTAGGTATTAATGATCATGCATGAAGCAAGAACATGACATAACATAGCAATCGTGTTTCCCACAAAGTCAATAATAACTTTTTTTTTTAGTTTTATAAACTACTATTTTTTAAAAAATATATGTGCATGAGAAAATGTATATTCCTTGGGTATTATTTTATTAAGCAATCTTATTTTTTTTATATATAAAATAACTAATGTATCCATAAAGACAAGATATATCTAATATAATTTTGATATTATGTAGTTGTGTAATTAACATGTTTGATATGTATTGAGGCGAGAATCCGGTACATATATGTTTCTAACTAATGATCCATCGGTATTAAGTTCAAGCACTTGTAAAAAAACAGGTGCTTCTTGTAGAAAGGTGTTACGGGTCTAATGGGCCTCACTCCAATCCCATGCAGGCCAATCTCAAACACATGCAAGCTCATCATTGAGCCATTCATCATGCAGTTCACAAGTCACAAATTTCCAACGTGTTTGTTTGTTTGAATTATTAGACTTTTCAATTTATGTGCTAGAATAAAGAAGAAGTGGCCATGCCATGTTCCACGTGCTCAGTAAACTTAGGAACTACTTTTTGTTTACGTTGTATTGTAACTCCATATATGGGGACTCTTTGAAGATTTAGTTTTTATGAAAAAAAGTCTTATTTCCATCTCATTATATTCTTCTCGATTCTCTCTTTTTTCTTATAATTAACAAAAGCCAATCGATCCACGTCAAAAGGTGTAGATAAGAGAAATTTTTATCTCATGACTAACCTCTGAAATGAAAATGTCCAAAAAATAACATGTAATAACATTTTCACCGATAGTTTGGATCTTCAACCTTCTGGGACCGGGTATGGTTATTATTTAGGACCATATCTGTTAGGAACAAAGTGGCGCAACGGAACAACACACGAACATGCACACACGATTTGTATAGATTATTGTATGGAAGTCTCCAAAACCGAATTTATGATCCGATTAAGTGGTTTGACCCATACTCAGTTTTTTCTCCGTTTCTGTGAACATACCCCTTTGGCAACAATGGCAAAATTTCGAATGGGCCACGGGGTGGTGTTAGGGCATAATTATTGATTCGATTATTTCGTATGTGTATAGATTATTGTATGGAAGTCTCCAAGACCGAATTTGTGATCCGATTCAGTGGTTCGACCCATACTCAGATTTTTCTCTGTTTCTTTGAAAATACCCCTTTGCCAATACTGGCAAAATTTCGAACGGGCCGCGGGGTGGCGTAAGGACACAATTATTAATCTGATCTATGTGTATAAATTATTGTATGTAAGTCTCCAAGACTGAATTTCTGATCTGATTCAGTGGTTCGATCCATACTAAGTTTTTTCTCCGGCTCGATGAACATAATACCCTTTTGGCAATACTGGCAAAATTTCGAACGGGCCCAGGGGTGGCGTCAGGGCATAATTATTGATCCGATTCTTTCGTATTTGTATAAAATATTGTATGGAAGTCTTCAAAACTAAATTTATGATCTGATTCAGTGGTTCGACCCATACTCAGTTTTTTCTCCGTTTCGGTGAACATACACCTTTGGCAATACTGGCAAAATTTCGAACGGGCCCCGGGGTGGCGTAAAGACATAATTATTGATCCGATTCTTTCGTACGTGTATAAAATATGGAATGGAAGACTCCAAGACCGAATTTCTGATCCGATTCAGTGGTTCGACCCATACTCAGTTTATTCTCCGTATCTGTGAACATGCACCTTTGGCAACACTGGCAAAATTTCGGACGGGCCGTGGGATGGCGTCAGGGCTTAATTATTGATCCGATTCTTTCGTATGTGTATCAATTATTGTATGGAAGTCTCCAAGAACGAATTTATGATCCGATTCAGTGGTTCGACCCATACTCAGTTTTTTCACCGGCTCGGTGAACATACCCCTTTAGCAATACTAGCAAAATTTCGAACGAGCCCTGGGGTGGTTTCAGGGCATAATTATCGATCCGATTCTTTCGTATGTGTATAAAATATTGTATGGAAGTTTCCAAGACCGAATTTATGATCCGATTCAGTTGTTCGACCCATACTCATTTTTTTCTCCGTTTCTGTGAACATACCCATTTGGCAACACTGGCAAAATTTCAAACGGGCCGCGGGATGGCGTCAGGGCATAACTATTGATCTGATTCTTTCGATGGGTATAGATTATTGTTTGGAAGTCTCCAAGACCGAATTTCTGATCCGATTCAGTGGTTCGACCCATACTTAGTTTTTTCTCCGTTTATGTGAACATACCCTTTGGCAATATTGGCAAAATTTCGAACGAGCCGCGGGGTGGCGTTAGGGCATAATTATTGATCTGATTCTTTCGTATATGTATAGAATATTGTATGGAAGTCTCCAAAACCGAATTTTTTATCCGATTTAGTGGTTCAACACATACTCAGTTTTTTATCCGGCTCGGTGAACATACACCTTTGGCAGTACTGGCAAAATTTCGAACGGGCCGTTGGGTGGCATCATGGCATAATTATTGATCCGATTCTATCGTATGTGTGTCAATTATTGTATGGAATTCTCCAAAACCAAATTTCTGATCCGATTTAGTGGTTCGACCCATACTCAGTTTTTTCTCCGTTTATGTGAACATGCCACTTTGGCAACACTGGCAAAATTTGTACGGGCCGTGGGGTGGCGTCAGGGTATAATTATTGATCTGATTCTTTCGTATATGTATAGAATATTGTATGGAAGTCTCCAAAACCGAATTTTTTATCCGATTTAGTGGTTCGACCCATACTCAGTTTTTTATCCGGCTCGGTAAATATACCCCTTTGGCAGTACTGGCAAAATTTCGAACGGGCCGTTGGGTGGCATCATGGCATAATTATTGATCCTATTCTTTCGTATGTGTATCAATTATTCTATGGAAGTCTCAAGGACCGAATTTATGATCCAATTCAGTGGTTTGACCCATACTCAGTTTTTTCTCCGTTTCTGTGAACATACCCTTTGGCAATACTGGCAAAATTTCGAACGGGCCCTGAGGGGGTATAGGGGCATAATTATTGATCCGATTCTCTCGTATATGAATAAAATATTGTATGGAAGTCTCTAAGACCGAATTTATGATCCGATTCATTTGTTCGGCCCATACTCAGTATTTTCTCCGTTTCTATGAACATACCCCTTTGGCAACACTAGCAAAATTTTGAACATCCCGCGGGGTGGCGTCAGGGCATATTTATTGATTCGATTCTTTCGTATGTGTATAGATTATTGTATGGAAGTCTCCAAGACCGAATTTCTTATCCGATTCAGTTGTTCGACCCATACTCAGTTTTTTCTCCGTTTCTAGGAACATAGCCCTTTGGCAATACTGGCAAAATTTTGAACGGGCCACGGGGGTGGCGTCAAGGCGTAATTATTGATCCGATTCTTTCGTATGTGTATAAATTATTGTATGGAAGTCTCCAAGACAGAATTTATGATCCGATTCAGAGGTTCGATCCATACTAAGTTTTTTCTCCGGCTCGTGAACATACCCATTTGGCAAAACTGGCAAAATTTTGAACGGGCCGCGGGGTGGTGTCAGGGCATAATTATTGATCCGATTCTTTCGTATTTGTATAAAATATTGTGTGAAAGTCTCCAAGACCGAATTTATGATCCGATTCAGTGGTTTGACCCATACTCAGTTTTTTCTCCGTTTCTGTGAACACACCCCTTTCGAAATACCGGAAAAATTTCGAACGGGCCGCGGGGTGGAGTTAGGGCATAATTATTGATCCAATTTTTTCGTATGTGTATACATTATTGTATGGAAGTCTCCAAGACTGAATTTCTGATCCGATTTAGTGGTTCGATCCATACTAAGTTTTTTCTCCGGCTCGGTGAACATACCCCTTTGTCAATACTCGCAAAATTTCGAACGGGACCTGGGTGGTGTCAGGGCATAATTTTTGATCCTATTCATTCGTATGTGTATACAGTATTGTATGGAAGTCTCCAAAACCGAATTTCTGGTCCGATTCAGTTGTTCGACGCATACTCAGTTTTTTCTTCAGCTCGGTGAACATAACCCTTTGGCAATAGTTGCAAAATTTCGAACGGGCCCCGAGGTGGCGTCAGGGCATAATTATTTATCTGATTCTTTCGTATGTGTAAAATATTGTATAGAAGTCTCCAAGACCGAATTTGTGATCCGATTTATTGATTCGTTCCATACTAAGTTTTTTCTCCGGCTCAGTGAACATACCCCTTTGGCAATACTGGCAAAATTTCGAACGGGCCGCGGCGTGGTGTCAGGGCATAATTATTGATCCGATTCTTTTGTATGTGTATAAAATATTATATAGAAGTCTCCAAGACCAAATTTATCAGTGGTTCGACCCATTCTCAGTTTTTCTCCGTCTCGGTGAACATACCCCTTTGGCAATACTTGCAAAATTTCGAACGGGCCTTGGGGTGATGTCAGGGCATAATTATAGATCAGATTCTTTCGTATGTGAATAAATATTGTATGGAAGTCTCCAAGACCGAATTTATGATCCGATTCAGTGGTTCGACCCATACTCAGTTTTTTCTCCGTTTCTGTGAACATACCCCTTTCGAAATACCGGCAAAATTTCGAACGGGCCGCGGGGTGGAGTTAGGGCATAATTATTGATCCAATTCTTTTTTATGTGTATACAATATTGTATGGAAGTCTCCAAGACCGAATTTTTGGTCCGATTCAGTGGTTCGACGCATACTCAGTTTTTTCTCCGGCTCGGTGAATATACCCCTTTGGCAATAGTTGAAAAATTTCGAACGGGCACCGGGGTGGCGTCAGGGCTTAATTATTGATCAGATTCTTTCGTATGTGTAAAATATTGTATAGAAGTCTCCAAGACCGAAATTATGATTCGATTTAGTGGTTCGTTCCATACTAAGTTTTTTCTCCGGCTCGGTGAATCCCTTTGGCAATACTGGCAAAATTTCGAACGGGCCGCGGCCTGGTGTCAGGGCATAATTATTGATCCGATTCTTTTGTATGTGTATAAAATATTGTATGGAAGTCTCCAAGACCGAATTTATCAGTGGTTCGACCCATACTCAGTTTTTTCTCGGGTCGGTGAACATACCCCTTTGGCAATACTAGCAAAATTTCGAACGGGCCTTGGGGTGATGTCAGGGCATAATTATAGATCAGATTCTTTCGTATTTGTATAAAATATTGTGCGGAAGTCTCCAAGACCGAATTTTTGATCCGATTCAGTGGTTCGACAAATACTCAGTTTTTTCTCCGTTTCTGTGAACACAGCCCTTTCGAAATACCGGAAAAATTTCGAACGGGCCGCGGGGTGGAGTTAAGGCATAATTATTGATCCAATTCTTTCGTATGTGTATACATTATTGTATGGAAGTATCCAAGACTGAATTTATGATCCGATTTTGTGGTTCGATCCATACTAAGTTTTTTCTCCGGCTCGGTGAACTTACCCTTTGTCAATACTGGCAAAATTTCGAACGGGCCCTGGGGTGGTGTCAGGGCATAATTATTGATCCTATTCTTTCGTATGTGTATACAATATTGTATGGAAGTCTCCAAGACCGAATTTCTAGTACGATTCAGTGGTTCGACGCATATTCAGTTTTTTCTCCGGCTCGGTGAACATACCCCTTTGGCAATAGTTGCAAAATTTTGAACGGGTACCGGGGTGGCGTCAGGGCATAATTATTGGTCTGATTCTTTCTTATGTGTAAAATATTGTATAGAAGTCTCCAAGACCGAAATTATGATCCGATTCAGTGGTTCGTTCCATACTAAGTTTTTTCTCCGGCTCGGTGAACATACCCCTTTGGCAATACTGGCAAAATTTCGAACGGGCCGCGGCGTGGTGTCAGGGCATAATTATTGATCCGATTCTTTTGTATGTGTATAAAATATAGTATGGAAGTCTCCAAGACCGAATTTATCAGTGTTTCGACCCATACTCAGTTTTTTTCTCCGGCTCGGTGAACATACCCCTTTGGCAATACTTGCAAAATTTCGAACGGGCCTTGGGGTGATGTTAGGGCATAATTATAGATCAGATTCTTTCGTATGTGAATAAAATATTGTATGGAAGTCTCCAAGACCGAATTTATGATCTGATTCAGTGGTTCGACCCATACTCAGTTTTTTCTCTGGCTCGGTGAACATACCCCTTTGGCAATACTTGCAAAATTTCGAACGGGCCCCGGGGTGGCGTTAGGGCATAATTATTGATCTGATTCTTTCATATGTGTAAAATATTGTATGGAAGTCACCAAGACCGAATTTATGATCCGATTCAGTGGTTCGACCCATACTCAGTTTTTTTCTCCGTTTCTGTGAACATACCCCTTTGGCCACACTGACAAAATTTCGAACGGGCCGCGGGGTGGCGTTAGGGCTGAATTTTTGATCCGATTCAGTGGTTCGACCCATACTCAGTTTTTTCTCCGTTTCTGTGAACACACCCCTTTGGCAACACCTGCAAAATTTCGTACGGGCAGTGGGGCGCCGATAGGGCATAATTATTGATCCAATTTTTTCGTATGTGTATAAAATATTGTATGGAAGTCTCCAATACTGAATTTCTTATCCGATTCAGTTGTTCGACCCATACTAAGTTTTTTCTCCGGATCGGTGAACATACCCCTTTGACAATACTGGCAATATTTCGAACGGGCCGTGGGGTGACGTCAGGGCAGAATTATTGATCCGATTCTTTCGTATGTGCATAAGATATTGTATGGAAGTATCCAAGACCGAATTTATGATCCGATTCAGTGGTTCGACCCATACTCAGTTTTTTTCTCCGTTTCGGTGAACATACCCCTTTGGCCACACTGGAAAAATTTCGAACGGGCCGCGGGGGTGGCGTCAGGGCATAACTATTGATCCAATTATTTCGTATGTATATAGATTATTGTATGGAAGTCTTCAGGGCTGAATTGTTGATCCGATTCAGTGGTTCGACCCATACTCAGATTTTTCTCTGTTTCTGTGAACATACCCCTTTGGCAACATTGGCAAAATTTCGAACGGGCCGCGGGGTGGCGTCAGGGCATAATTATTGATCCGATTCTTTCGTATGCGTATAGATTATTGTTTGGAAGTCTCCAAGACCGAATTTCTTATTCGATTCAGTGGTTCGACCCGTACTCAGTTTTTCTTCGGCTCAGTGAACATACCCCTTTGGAAATAGTGGAAAATTTTCGAATGGGGCCCGAGTTGGTGCCAGGGGATAATTATTGATCCGATTATTGCATATGTATATAAAATATTGTATGTAAATCTCCAAGACCGAATTTATGATCCGATTCAGTGGTTCAACCCATACTCAGTTTTTTCTCCAACTCTGTGAACATACCTCTTTGGCAATAGTTGCAAAATTTCGAACGGGCCCCGGGATGGCGTCAGGGCATAATTATTGATCCGATTCTTTCGTATGTGTATAAAATAATGTATGGATGTCTCCAAGACCGAATTTATGATCCGATCCAGTGGTTCGACCCATACTCAGTTTTTTTCTCAGTCTCTGTGAACATACCCCTTTGGCCACACTGGAAATATTTCGAACGTGCCGCGGGGTGGCGTCAGGGCATAATTATTGATCCGATTCTTTTGTATGTGTATATATTATTGTATTGAAGTCTTCAGGACCGAATTTCTGATCCGATTCAGTGGTTCTACCAATACTCAGTTTTTTCTCCGTTTCTGTTAACACACCCCTTCGGCAACACTTGCAAAATTTCGTACGGGCAGTGGGGGTGGCGACAGGGCGTAATTATTGATCCGATTCTTTCGTATGTGTATAATATATTGTATGGAAGTCACCAATACCGAATTTCTTATCCGATTCAGTGGTTCGACCCATACTCAGTTTTTTCTCCGGCTCGGTGACCTTTGACATTACTGGCAATATTTCGAACGAGCCGTGGGGTGACGTCATGGCAGAATTATTGATCCGATTCTTTTGTATGTGAATAAAATATTGTATGGAAATCTCCAAGACCGAATTTATGATTCGATTCAGTGGTTCGACCCATACTCAGTTTTTTCTTCAGCTCGGTGAACATACCCCTTTGGCCATACTGGCAAAATTTCGAACGGGTCGCGGGGGTGGCGTCAGGGCATAATTATTGATCCGATTCTTTCGTATGTGTATAAGATATTGTATGGAAGTCTCTAAGTCCGAATTTTTGATCCGATTCAGTGGTTCAACCCATACTCAGTTTTTTCTCCGTTTCTATGAACATACCCCTTTGGCAACACTGGCAAAATTTCGAACGGGCGCGGGGTGGCGTCAGGGCATAACTATTGATCCGATACTTTCGTATGTGTATAGATTATTGTATGGAAGTCTTCAGGACCGAATTTCTGATCCGATTCAGTGGTTCGACCCATACTCAGTTTTTTTCTCCGTTTCTGTGAACATACCACTTTGGCCACACTGGCAAAATTTCAAACGGGCCGCGGGGGTGGCGTCAGGGTATAATTATTGATCCGATTCTTTCGTATGTGTATAGATTATTGTATGGAAGTCTCCAAGACCGAATTTCTTATTTGATTCAGTGGTTCGACCCATATGTAGTTTTTCTTCGGCTTGGTGAACATACCCTTTTGGCAATAGTGGAAAATTTTCGAATGGGGCCCAGGTTGGTGTCAGGTGATAATTATTGATCCGATTATTTCATATGTATATAAAATATTGTATGGAAATCTCCAAGACCGAATTTATGATCCGATTCAGTGGTTCGACCCTTACTCAGTTTTTTCTCCAACTCTGTGAACATACCCTTTTGGCCATACTGGCAAAACTTCGAAAGGGCCGCGGGGTGGCGTCAAGGCATAATATTGATATGATTATTTCGTATGTGTATAAATTATTGTAGGGAAAGTCTCCGACCCTGAATTTCTGATCCGATTCCACGGTTTGATCCATACTATATTTTTCCTCCGGCTCGGTGAACATACCCCTTTAGTAATACTGGCAAAATTTCGAACGGGCCCTGGGTGGCGTCAGGGCATAATTATTGATCCGATTCTTTAGAATGTGTATAAAATAATGTATGGATGTCTCCAATTCCGAATTTCTGGTCCGATTCAGTGGTTCGACGCATACTCAGTTTTTTCTCCGGCTCGGTGAACATACCCCTTTGACAATAGTGGCAATATTTCGAACGGGCCCTGGGGTGGTGTCAGGGCATAATTATTGATCCGATTCTTTCGTATGTGAATAAAATTTAGTATGGAAGTCTCCGAGACCAAATTTATGATCCGATTCAGTGGTTCGACCCATACTCAATTTTTTTCTCCGTTTCTGTGAACATACCCCTTTGGCAACACTGACAAAATTTCGAACGGGCCGCGGGGGTGGCGTAAGGGCCTAGTTATTGATCCGATTCTTTCGTATGTGTATTGATTATTGTATGGAAGTCTCCAAGACCGAATTTCTTATCCGATTCAGTGGTTCGACCCATGCTCAGTTTTTCTCCGTTTCTGTGAACATATCCCTTTGGCAATACTGGCAAAATTTCGAACTGGCCACGGGGGTGGCGTCAAGGCGTAATTATTATTCCGATTATTTCGTATGTGTATAAATTATTGTATGGAAGTCTCCAAGACTGAATTTATGATCCAATTCAGAGGTTCGATCCATACTAAGTTTTTTCTCCGGCTCGTGAACATACCCATTTGGCAATACTGGCAAAATTTCGAACGGGCCGCGGGGTGGTGTCAGGGCATAATTATTGATCCGATTATTTCGTATGTGTATAAAATATTGTGTGTAAGTCTCCAAGACCGAATTTATGATTCGATTCTGTGGTTCGACCCATACTCAGTTTTTTCTCCGTTTCTGTGAACATACCCCTTTGGAAATACTGGCAAAATTTCGAACGGGCCGCGGGGTGGATTCATGGCATAATTATTGATACAATTCTTTCGTATGTGTATAAATTATTGTATGGAAGTCTCCAAGACTGAATTTCTGATCCGATTTAGTGGTTCGATCCATACTAAGTTTTTTCTCCGACTCGGTGAACATACCCCTTTGGCAATACTGGCAAAATTTCGAACGGACCCTGGGGTGGTGTCAGGGCATAATTATTGATCCTATTCTTTCGTATGTGTATACAATATTGTTTGAAAGTCTCCAAGACCGTATTTCTGGTCCGATTCAGTGGTTTGACACATACTCAGTTTTTTCTCCGGCTCTGCGAACATAATCCTTTGGCAATACTTACAAAATTTTGAACGGGCCCCGGGGTGGCGTCAGGGCATAATTATTGATCTGATTCTTTCGTATGTGTAAAATATTGTATGGAAGTCTCCAAGACCGAATTTATTATCCGATTCAGTGATTCGACCCATACTCAGTTTTTTTCTCCGTTTCTGTGAACATACCCCTTTGGCCACACTGGAAAAATTTAGAACAGGCCGCGTGGTGGCGTCAGGGCATAATTATTGATCCGATTCTTTCGTATGAATATAGATTATTGTTTGGAAGTATTCAGGTCCGAATTTCTGATCCGATTCAGTGGTTCGACCCATACTCAGTTTTTTCTCCGTTTCTGTGAACACACCCCTTTGGCAACACTTGCAAAATTTCGTACAGGCAGTGGGGTGGCGACATGGCATAATTATTGATCCGATTCTTTCGTATGTGAATAAAATATTGTATGGAAGTTTCCAAGACCGAATTTATCATCCGATTAAGTGGTTCGACCCATACTCAGTTTTTTTCTCCGTTTTCGTGAACATACCCCTTTGGCAACACTGGCAAAATTTCGAACGAGCCGCGGGGTGCGTCAGGGCTTATTTATTGATCCGATTCTTTCGTATATGTATAGATTATTGTATGGAAGTCTCCAAGACCGAATTTATGATCCGATTCAGTGGTTCGACCCATAATAAGTTTTTTTCTCCGTTTCTGTGAACATACCCCTTTGGCCACACTGGCAAAATTTTGAACGGGCCGCGGGTGGCGTCAGGGCATAATTATTGATCCGAATCTTTTGTATGTATATAGATTATTGTATGGAAGTCTTTAGGACCGAATTTCTGATCCGATTCAGTGGTTTGACGCATACTCAGTTTTTTCTCCGTTTCTGTGAACACACCCCTTTGGCAACACTTGCAAAATTTCGTACGGGCAGTGGGGTGGCGACAGGGCATAATTATTGATCCGATTCTTTCGTATGTGAATAAAATATTGTATGGAAGTTTCCAAGACCGAATTTATGATCTGATTCAGTGGTTCGACCCATACTCGGTTTTTTCTCCGTTTCTGTGAACATACCCCTTTGCCAACACTGGCAAAATTTCGAACGGGCCGCGGGATGCGTTAGGGCATAATTGTTGATCCGATTCTTTCGTATTTGTATAGATTATTGTATGGAAGTCTCAAAGACCGAATTTATGATCCGATTCAGTGGTTCGACCCATACTCAGTTTTTTTCTCCGTTTCTGTGAACATACCCCTTTGGCCACACTGGCAAAATTTCGAACGGGCCGCGGGGTGGCGTCAGAGCATAATTATTGATCCGATCCTTTCGTATGTATATAGATTATTGTAAGGAAGTCTTCAGGACCGAATTTTAGATCCGATTCAGTGGTTCGACCCATTCTCAGTTTTTTCTCGGTTACTGTTAACACACCCCTTTGGCAACACTTGAAAATTTTCGTACGGGCAGTGGGGTGGCGACAAGGCATAATTATTAATCCGATTCTTTTGTATGTGTATAAAATATTGTATGGAAGTCTCCAATACCGAATTTCTTATCCGATTCAGTGGTTCGACCCATACTCAATTTTTTCTCCGGCTCGGTGAACATACCCCTTTGATAATACTGGCAATATTTCGAACGAGCCGTGGGGTGACGTCAGGGCAGAATTATTGATCCGATTCTTTGATATGTGATTAAAATATTGTATGGAAATCTCCAAGACCGATTTTATGATCCGATTCAGCGGTTCGACCCATACTCCGTTTTTTCTTCAGCTCAGTGAACATACCCCTTTGGCCACACTGGCAAAATTTCGAACGGGTCGCGGGGTGGCGTCAGGGAATAAGTATTGATCCGATTCTTTCGTATGTGTATAAGATAATGTATGGAAGTCTTTTGGACCGAAATTCTGATCTGATTCAGTGGTTCGAACCATACTCAGTTTTTTCTCCGTTTCTGTGAACATACCCCTTTGACAATACTGGCAAAATTTCGAACGGGCCGCGGGGAGGCGTTAGGACATAACTATTGATCCGATTATTTCGTTTGTGTATAGATTATTGTATGGAAGTCTTCAGGACTGAATTTCTGATCCGATTCAGTGGTTCGACCCATACTCAGTTTTTTCTCCGGCTCGGTGAACATACCCCTTTGGCAATAGTTGCAAAATTTTGAACGGGCACCGGGGTGGCGTCAGGGCATAATTATTGATCTGATTCTTTCTTATGTGTAAAATATTGTATAGAAGTCTCCAAGACCGAAATTATGATCCGATTCAGTGGTTCGTTCTATACTAAGTTTTTTCTCCGGCTCGGTGAACATACCCCTTTGGCAATACTGGCAAAATTTCGAACGGGCCGCGGCGTGGTGTCAGGGCATAATTATTGATCCGATTCTTTTGTATGTGTACAAAATAATGTATGGAAGTCTCCAAGACCGAATTTATCAGTGTTTCGACCCATACTAAGTTTTTTCTCCGGCTCGGTGAACATACCCCTTTGGCAATACTTGCAAAATTTCGAACGGGCTTTGGGGTTATGTTAGGGCATAATTATAGATCAGATTCTTTCGTATGTGAATAAAATATTGTATTGAAGTCTCCAAGACCGAATTTATGATCCGATTCAGTGGTTAGACCCATACTCAGTTTTTTCTCTGGCTCTGTGAACATACCCCTTTGGCAATACTTGCAAACTTTCGAACGAGCCCCGGGGTGGCGTCAGGGCATAATTATTGATCTGATTCTTTCGTATGTGTAATATATTGTATGGAAGTCTCCAAGACCGAATTTATGATCCGATTCAGTGGTTCGACCCATACTCAGTTTTTTTCTCCGTTTCTGTGAACATACCCCTTTGGCCACACTGACAAAATTTCGTACGGGCCGCGGGGTGGCGTTAGGGTATAATTATTGATCCGATTCTTTCGTATGTGTATTGATTATTGTGTGGAATTCTTCAGGGCTGAATTTTTGATCCGATTCAGTGGTTCGACCCATACTCAGTTTTTTCTCCGTTTTTGTGAACCCACCCCTTTGGCAACACCTGCAAAATTTCGTACGGGCAGTGGGGTGGCGATAGGGAATAATTATTGATCCAATTCTTTCGTATGTGTATAAAATATTGTATGGAAGTCTACAATACTGAATTTCTTATTCGATTCAGTTGTTCGACCCATACAAAGTTTTTTCTCCGGATCGGCGAACATACCTCTTTGACAATACTGGCAATATTTCGAACGGGCCGTGGGGTGACGTCAGGGCAGAATTATCGATCCGATTCTTTCGTATGTGCATAAGATATTGTATGGAAGTATCCAAGACCGAATTTATGATCCGATTCAGTGGTTCGACCCATACTCAGTTTTTTCTCCGTTTCTGTGAACATACCCCTTTGGCCACACTGGCAAAATTTCGAACGGGCCGCGGGGTGGCGTCAGGGCATAACTATTGATCCGATTCTTTCGTATGTATATAGATTATTGTATGGAAGTCTTCAAGGCTGAATTTTTGATCCGATTCAGTGGTTCGACCCATACTCAGATTTTTCTCTGTTTCTGTGAACATACCTCTTTGGCAACACTGGCAAAATTTCGAACGGGCCGCGGGGTGGCTTCAGGGCATAATTATTGATCCGATTCTTTCGTATGTGTATAGATTATTGTTTGGAAGTCTCCAAGACCGAATTTCTTATTCGATTCAGTGGTTCGACCAATACTCAGTTTTTCTTCGGCTCGGTGAACATACCCCTTTGGCAATAGTGGAAAATTTTCGAATGGGGCCCGAGTTGGTGCCAGGGGATAATTATTGATCCGATTATTGCATATGTATATAAAATATTTTATGTAAATCTCCAAGACCGAATTTATGATCCGATTCAGTGGTTCGACACATACTCAGTTTTTTCTCCAACTCTGTGAACATACCTCTTTGGCAATAGTTGCAAAATTTCGAACGGGCCCCGGGGTGGCGTCAGGGCATAATTATTGATCCGATTCTTTCGTATGTATATAAAATAATGAATGGATGTCTCCAAGACCGAATTTATGATCCGATCCAGTGGTTCGACCCATACTCAGTTTTTTTCTCCGTCTTTGTGAACATCCCCCTTTGGCCACACTGGAAAAATTTCGAACGGGCCGCGGGGTAGCGTCAGGGCATAATTATTGATCCGATTCTTTTGTATGTGTATAGATTATTGTATTGAAGTCTTCAGGACCGAATTTCTGATCCGATTCAGTGGTTCGACCCATACTCAGTTTTTTCTCCGGTTCTGTTAACAAACCCCTTTACACTTGCAAAATTTCGTACGCGCAGAGGGGTCGCGACACCGCATATTTATTGATCCGATTCTTTCGTATGTGTATAAAATATTGTATGGAAGTCTCCAAGACCGAATTTCTTACTCGATTCAGTGGTTCGACCCATACTTAGTTTTTCTTCGACTCGGTGAACATACCCCTTTTGCAATAGTGGAAAATTTTCGAATGGGGCCCGAGTTGGTGCTAGGGGATAATTATTGATCCGATTATTGCATATGTATATAAAATATTGTATGTAAATCTCCAAGACCGAATTTATGATCCGATTCAGTGGTTCGACACATACTTAGTTTTTTCTCCAACTCTGTGAACATACCTCTTTGGCAATAGTTGCAAAATTTCGAACGGGCCCCGGGGTGGCGTCAGGGCATAATTATTGATCCGATTCTTTCGTATGTGTATAAAATAATGTATGGATGTCTCCAAGACCGAATTTATGATCCGATCCAGTGGTTCGACCCATACTCAGTTTTTTTCTCCGTCTCTGTGAAAATACCCCTTTGGCCAACTGGAAAAATTTCGAACGGGCCGCGGGGTGGCGTCAGGGCATTAATTATTGATCCGATTCTTTTGTATGTGTATAGGTTTTTGTATGGAAGTCTTCAGGACCGAATTTCTGATCCGATTCAGTGGTTCGACCCATACTCAGTTTTTTCTCCCTTTCTGTTAACACACCCCTTTGGCAAAACTTGCAAAATTTCGTACGGGCAGTGGGGTGGCGACAGGGCGTAATTATTGATCCGATTCTTTCGTATGTGTATAAAATATTGTATGGAAGTCTCCAATACCGAATTTTTTATCCGATTCAGTGGTTCGACCCCATACTCAGTTTTTTCTCCGGCTCGGTGACCTTTGACAATACTGGCAATATTTCGAACGAGCCGTGGGGTGACGTCATGGCAGAATTATTGATCCGATTCTTTTGTATGTGAAAAAAATATTGTATGGAAATCTCCAAGACCGAATTTATGATCCGATTCAGTCGTTCGATCCATACTCAGTTTTTTCTTCAGCTCGGTGAACATACCTCTTTGGCCATACTGGCAAAATTTCGAACGGGCCGCGGGGTGGCTTCAGGGCATAATTATTGATCCGAATCTTTTGTATGTATATAGATTATTGTATGGAAGTCTTCAGGACCGAATTTCTGATCCGATTCAGTGGTTCGACGCATACTCAGTTTTTTCTCCGTTTCTGTGAACATACCCCTTTGGCAACACTTGCAAAATTTCGTACGAGCAGTGGGGTGGCGACAGGGCATAATTATTGATCCGATTCTTTCGTATGTGAATAAAATATTGTATGAAAGTTTCCAAGACCGAATTTATCATCCGATTCAGTGGTTCGACCCATACTCAGTTTTTTTCTCCGTTTCTGTGAACATACCCCTTTGGCAACACTGGCAAAATTTCGAACGGGCCGCGGGGTGCGTCAGGGCATAATTATTGATCCGATTCTTTCGTATATGTATAGATTATTGTATGGAAGTCTCCAAGACCGAATTTATGATCCGATTCAGTGGTTCGACCCATAATCAGTTTTTTTCTCCGTTTCTGTGAACATACCCCTTTGGCCACCCTAGCAAAATTTTGAACGGGCCGCGGGGTGGCGTCAGGGCATAATTATTGATCCGAATCTTTTGTATTTATATAGATTATTGTATGGAAGTCTTCAGGACCGAATTTCGGATCCGATTCAGTGGTTCGACGCATACTTAGTTTTTTCTCCGTTTCTGTGAACACACCCCTTTGGCAACACTTGCAAAATTTCGTACGGGCAGTGGGGTGGCGACAGGGCAAAATTATTGATCCGATTCTTTCGTATGTGAATAAAATATTGTATGGAAGTTTCCAAGATTGAATTTATCATCCGATTCAGTGGTTCGACCCATACTCAGTTTTTTTCTCCGTTTATGTGAACATTCCCCTTTGTCACCACTGGCAAAATTTCAAACGGGCCGCGAGGTGGCGTCAGGGCATAGTTATTGATCCGATTCTTTCGTAGGGTCCTAAAATATTGTATGGAGGTCACCAAGACCGAATTTCTGATCCGATTAAGTGGTTCGACCCATACTCAGTTTTTTCTCCGTCTCAGTGAACATACCCCTTTGGCAATTACGGCAAAATTTCGAAAGGGTCGCGAGGTGGTGTTAGGGCATAGTTATTGATCCGATTCTTTCGTAAGGTCATAAAATATTGTATGGAGGTCACCATGACCGAATTTCTGATCCGATTCGGTGATTCGACCCATATTCAGTTTTTTCTCCGTCTCATTCTCCATCTCAGTGAACATACCCCTTTGGCAATACTGGCAAAATTTCAAACGGGTCGCGAGGTGGCGTCAGGGCATAGTTATTAATCCGATTCTTTCGTAGGGTCCTAAAATATAGTATGAAAATCACCAAGACCGAATTTCTGATCCGATTTAGTGGTTCGACCCATACTCAGTTTTTTCTCCTACATAGTGAACATACCCCTTTGGCAATTACGAAAAATTTCGAACGGGTCGCGAGGTGGCTTCAGGGAATAGTTTTTAATCCGATTCTTTCGTAGTCTCAAAAAATATTTTATGGAGGTCACCAAGACCGATTTTCTGATCCGATTCAGTGGTTCGACCCATACTTAGTTTTTTCTACGGCTTTGTGAACATACCCCTTTGGCAATTACGGAAAAAATTCGAACTGGCCGCGAGGTGGCGTCAGGGCATAGTTATTGATCCGATTCTTTCGTAGGGTCATAAAATATTTTATGGAGGTCACCAAGATTGAATTTCTGATCCGATTCAGTGGTTCGACCCATACTCAGTTTTTCTCCGTCTCAGTGAACATACGCCTTCGGCAATACTGGTAAAATTTCAAACGGGCCGAGAGGTGGCGTCAGGGCATAGTTATTGATCCGATTCTTTCGTAGGGTCCTAAAATGTTGTATGGAGGTCACCAATACCGAATTTCTGATCCGATACAGTGGTTCGACCCATACTCAGTTTTTTCTCCGGCTCAGTGAACATACCCCTTTGGCAATACTAGCAAAATTTCGAAGGGGCCGCGAGGTGGCGTCAGGGCAGAGTTATTGATCCGATTCTTTTGTAGGGTCATAAAATATTGTATGGAGGTAACCAAGACCGAATTTCAGATCCGACTCAGTGGATCGACCCATACTCAGTTTTTTCTCCGTCTCAGTGAACATACCCCTTCGGCAACACTGGCAAATTTTCAAACGGGCCGCGAGGTGGCGTCAAAGCATAGTTATTGATCCGATTCTTTCGTAGGGTCCTAAAATATTGTATGGAGGTCACCAAGACCGAATTTCTGATCCGATTAAGTGGTTCGACCCATACTCGGTTTTTTCTCCGTCTCAGTGAACATACCCCATTGGCAAATACGGCAAAATTTCGAACGGGTCGCGAGGTGGTGTTAGGGCATAGTTATTGATCCGATTCTTTCGTAAGGTCATAAAATATTGTATGGAGGTCACCAAGACCGAATTTCTGATCCGATTCAGTGGTTCGACCCATATTCAGTTTTTTCTCCGTCTCATTCTCCATCTCAGTGAACACACCCCTTTGGCAATACTGGCAAAATTTCAAACGGGCCGCGAGGTGGCGTCAGGGCATAGTTATTGATCCGATTCTTTTGTTTAGTCATAAAATATTGTATGGAGGTCACCAAGACCGAATTTCTGATCCGATTCAGTGGATCGACCCATACTCAGTTTTTTCTCCGCCTCAGTGAACATACCCCTTTGGCAATACTGGCAAAATTTCAAACGGGCCGCGAGGTGGCGTCAGGGCATAGTTATTGATAAGATTCTTTCGTAGGGTCCTAAAATATTGTATGGAGGTCACCAAGACCGAATTTCTGATCCGATTCAGTGGTTCGACCCATACTCAGTTTTTTATCCGGCTCAGTGAACATACCCCTTTGGCAATACTGGCAAAATTTCGAACTCGCCGCGAGGTGGCGTCAGGGCAGAGTTATTGATCCGATTCTATCTTAGGGTCATAAAATATTGTATGGAGGTCACCAAGACCGAAATTCTGATCCGATTCAGTGGTTCGACCCATACTCAGTTTTATCTCCGACTTAGTGAACATACCCCTTTAGCAATTACGGCAAAATTTCGAACAGGCCGCGAGGTGGCGTCAGGGCATAGTTATTGCTCCGATTCTTTCGTAGGGTCATAAAATATTGTATGGAGGTAACCAAGACCGAATTTCTGATCCGACTCAGTGGATTGACCCATACTCAGTTTTTTCTCCGTCTCAATGAACATACCCCTTTGGCAACACTGGCAAATTTTCAAACGGGCCGCGAGGTGGCGTCAGGGCATAGTTATTGATCCGATTCTTTCGTAGGGTCCTAAAATATTGTATGGAGGTCACCAAGACCGAATTTCTGATCCGATTAAGTGGATCGACCCATACTCACTTTTTTCTCCGTCTCAGTGAACTGGCAAATTTTCAAACGGGCCGCGAGGTGGCGTCAGGGCATAGTTATTGATCCGATTCTTTCGTAGGGTCCTAAAATATTGTATGGAGGTCACCAAGACCGAATTTCTGATCCGATTAAGTGGTTCGACCCATACTCAGTTTTTTCTCCGTCTCAGTGAACATACCCCATTGGCAAATACGGCAAAATTTCGAACGGGTCGCGCGGTGGTGTTAGGGCATAGTTATTGATCCGATTCTTTCGTAAGTGTAGTTTCCCTGGACGGATCGCACGAGATATCTCGGTCTACTCAGGTGCGGAATCCCTGCGTAGATCGTTACGAGTATAGAACACGAATCACACGAACACACGAAACGAACACACGTTATATATTATAACTCAAACACTTGATGTAATATCACTGTTACAGACTCTCGTCCTCACGTTACAATGAACTTGAACAACTGACACGAACATAAACGACGATTTCAAACCAAGCCGTAAGCTAGGTATATAAATACACGACAACTTCGCCTGGCATGTTCAGGCGAAGTTGTCCATAACTTCGCTTGACTAACAAGTTCGCCTGTTAAGCGAACTTGTCAGTAACTTCGCTTAAACATACAAAACATAATTAAACATTACAGACTCGATTACAGACACTAGACTATGAACTACTGACATTATGCACCAACAGACTCCCCCCTTGGAAGTAGCTTCATATCTTGATCTTTAAGCACTTGTCTTGTAATCTTCAATCTTGTATCTTCACGCATGCACTCCTTCTCTAACACAAACTGACACAACTCTTTGATACTTCCTCGCTTCGTCCTTCTAAGCAGGAATATAACAGATTTTCTTCTCATTAAGCACCTTCAGATCAGCTTGCGATAAGTTTACCAAATGCATCGGATCGTAAACTCTTAGGAGCTCTTGTTCATCTTCGTCTTCCATCACCGCCTCTGCTGTCTCACAATCCACATACCACCACTTTAGGTCTTTAAGCACATCCTTGGGCATTAGCTTCATCGGTACTTCTTTAAGGCACCGGATCGGTTTATACTTCATGACCATCCAAGGTTTTCCATCAGCTCTCAAACCTCTATCCTTGTCTTCAACAAGTTTTCCCTTCTGTGGTTTCAACAGCTCAAACTTCTTCTCCTTTATACTCTCTCTCCATACAATTTTCTCAATGACTCTAGCCATATTATCGTCATTTCGATTGATTAACCCCAATCTGGCTAAGTCTTTCACTTCACATTCCGGCAGTGTATTCAACGACCTTAACATTCTTTTAAAATACTGAACGCCGTCATACCGTTTAATCACAAAGAGCTTCAACTGCTCATCATAGATCCAGTAAATAATCCCTTTCTTTGCTTCAGCATAGCCTTTAATATTGTAACTCTTCTTAAACATTGTAGGGACCGCTGGTTTCTTCGTTTTGATGAACCACTGAGCATAGCCTTCCTTCCACCTAGGCTGCTCTTCCCATTCAGTCTCATCGATTACTGTCTCATTACCCATATCTGCTTTCTCCACACCTGGAATGTCATGCTCTACATTCTCTTCTACTATTTCACCTTCTTCAACATCTTCTTCAATCACAATCTGAGCTCCAATCTTCTCAATCTCCTCAATAGGCAGCACATCATCATCAAACATCACATCATCATCTAGCATATCATCATCTAATTCTTTCAAAGCATCAATCACATCATCTTCATCATCAACCATCACCACCTCATCACCACCAACTGCACTTGCAGACTCCCCCTGAGCTGTGGAATGTTTAGTTTTACTGTGCTTCACGGGATTGTTGGTTACTGAGATAGCAGCTGTGTTATCAATGCAAATAGGAGTAAGTAAGAAATTCAGACCATAGTCGCGCAACTGTTGTTGAATCCAAAGAACCTAGGAGCAGCAGTTGGATGCTGCCATGTATTCTGCTTCACAGGTTGAAATTGCGACTGAAGTCTGCTTCTTGCATTGCCACGACACCAATCTGCCACCAAGAAACTGACATCCTCCAGTTGTTGACTTCCGACTCTGATTGCACCCTCCATAATCAGAATCTGTGTAAGCGACTAGCTCCAAGTCTCCTCCTCTCGGGTACCACAACCCCAGCTTCGGCTTGCCCTTGAGATACCTCAGTATCCTCTTCACACCTTTCAGATGAGATTCTTTTGGGTTTGCCTGAAAGCGTGCACAAAGACAAACAGCAAACATTATATCAGGCCTAGAAGCAGTTAAGTACATTAAAGAACCTATAATAGCCCGATATTGAGTTGGGTCCACATCTGCATCACCGTCTGACTCAGCACCCAATTTGTGATTGACGCAGATTGGAGTGTCGAATGGAGTGCTGTCCTCCATCTTGAAGCGTTTGAGCACATCATGGACGTACTTGGTCTGATGAATGAACATCCCATCCTTCTTCTGATCAACCTGCAATCCTAAAAACAAAGTTAGTTCACCCATAGCACTCATTTCAAACCTCTTTTTCATGACGGCCTCAAAATCTTGACACATGGAGACTTTTGATGCAGCAAAGATAATGTCATCCACGTAGACTTGCACCAGCAGGAAGTCGCTTCCATCTCTCTTGAAGAACAACGTGCTATCTATCTTCCCTCTTTCAAACCCATTTTCAAGCAAGTAATCTGATAAAGTTGAATACCAGGCACGAGGTGCCTGATGAAGTCCATACAATGCCTTGCTTAACTTGTATACGTGATCAGGAAAGTCTAGGTCAGGAAAACCCGGAGGTTGCTCAACATACACTACCTCATCAACTTTCCCATTCAGAAACGCACTCTTCACATCCAACTGAAATACCTTCATCTTCTTATAAGTAGCGAACGCCAAAAACAATCTAATGGCTTCCAACCTTGCGACAGGAGCGAACACTTCATTATAATCAATCCCCTCTTGTTGATTAAAACCTTTAACGACTAGCCTCGCCTTGTTTCTTATGATAATCCCTTTCTCATCTCTCTTGCACTTAAACACCCATTTTGTGCCTATCGCATGCACATGCTTCGGTTTTTCAACCAAAGTCCAAACTTCCATTTTCTTGAATTGAGCCAACTCTTCTTGCATAGCTTCGACCCACGAGCTGTCCTTGAGAGCCATTTGATAATTCTTCGGTTCAATCTGGCTGATAAAGCAGGTGTACAAGCATTCGTTGATTATCCCTGTCTCCTTGATGCTTGTGTAAACACAGGTGTGCTCATTCAAGCTACGTCTTGTTTGTACACCGGAGGACACATCACCAATCACATTCTCCAAAGGGTGATCTTTATGAATTCTCGTGGTCGGAACAGAACCAACATGCAAATTGTCTTCCAAGTTAGAAGAGAGCTCGTCAATGGTTGTTTCATGCTGAGAGTGAAATGGATTGAAAAATTCTTCTTCAGTCGAGGTAGCAGGGGTATCGACAGCATTTGATGAGGAAGGTTGACATTTATCGATCAGCTGTCTTTGCAATAGGTTTTCTTCCTCATTAAGGATCATCTTCGTAGCAACTCTCTCTTCTTCTTCAGCAATATCCAAATACGGTATGTTAAAAGACTTAAAAAGTTCAACATAGTCGAAAAACTCAGCAGGTCCGTTGCTTGGTTTTGGCGGTTGGTAACTTGTGATATCGGTGTTACACACCACCTCAACCTTGCTGGTCGATGTATTAAAGACACGTCTGTTAGGAGTCCCAACAACATAACCGACTAAGATTCCTTCATCGGCTACTTCATCAAATTTAGAATTTGTCTTTAAAATCGAACAAGGGGACCCGAATGGTTCAAGACCACTCAAGTTGGGCTTTCTCCCATGCATAAGCTCATAACACGTTTTACCAAGTCTTTTAACAGTTAAGACTCTATTCAGAACATAATAGGCTGTAGCAAAAGCTTCAGCCCAAAACACCACAGGAAGCTTCGAATCAGCCAGCATTGTTCTGGCTCCTTCAATTAATGTTCTGTTCTTCCTTTCAGCCACTCCATTCTGTTGCGGTGTATACGGAGCGCTGTATTGGTGTTCAATCCCTTTCTGAAGGCAGAAGATCTCCATCTCAAAATTCTTGAACTCCGTTCCATTGTCACTCCTGATGAACTTAACCCTTTTATCCATAACGTTCTCAACTTTGGAAATCAAATTCTTCACCATCTGAGCCGTTTCGTCTTTTGATTTCAGGAAATATACCCACGAATATCGTGAGTAGTCATCAGTGATCACCAAGCAATAAGAAGTATCTCCTAGACTTTTTGCATTCACGGGACCGAAGAGATCCATGTGAAGCAATTCTAGAGTACTGGCAATTGAATTGACTTTCTTGGTGAGATGGGATTTCTTGTGCTGCTTTCCCTTCTTGCACGCTATACATTTATCTTCAAAATTGAAATTCTTCAAGGGAACGCCCAGCACAAGTCCATTCCTGACAATGTTGTTCATCTTCCGAAGATGAATGTGCCCCATTCTCCTATGCCACAATTCGGACTCCGATTCGCTCGCTTTTGTCATAAGGCATGATTCTTCCGTTGCCATTTCAGTCGACCTCATATCCATAATATATGTATTCCTTTCACGTGGAGCCTTCATCACAATCCACTCCTCTGGTATCTGAAAACCAGGTTGCAACACAATCGCCTCATTCTTTGTAAAATGAACGGTGTATTCCTTATCACAGATCTGCGACACACTCAGCAGATTGTTCTTCAATTCTTCCACAAAGTTAACTTTCTCCAATGTCATCTTTCCGTTCGACACCGTTCCCATTCCTGTAATCTTGCCACCACTTTCACCGGCAAAGCTCACTCTCCCTCCTTGAACAGGTTTCAAATCGTGTAACAAGTATTTGTTACCCGTCATGTGCCGGGAACAGCCGCTATCTACAACCCAAAGATTGTTGGCAGCCCTGTTCAACTGTTCCTTCACAATAAAGCAAAAGGTTAGAATTTAGGGACCCAAGACCAATTGGTCTTGGATCTATACATCCCAAACTTTGGCTTTCCAAAGTTAGTATCTTGATAATTCCTGTAAGTCCTATTAGGATACCTCCTTGAAGATTGATTGTGAGGCCTTCCAAACCTTTGTGAATTGAAAGAATTATAGCTTGTGGTTTGGTTATTAGCAGTGTAAAACTGAGATTTGTATCTATGAAAACCTGAATTAGTCACATTTTTGAATTTTAAATGGTTTTCATTTTTAGCAGCATGATAATTACTATTAGGCTTATTCTCAGTTTTAGTAGGCCTTACACCTCTGAATTGCTGCTTCAGAGGGCAATCTGCAACTAGGTGCCCTAATTGATTACACCTAAAACAACACCTATGCTCAACCTTTTTATCAACCGGTGTTTTAGATGTCGAGGCTTTATTACCGCCCGTTCGTCTCACATATGGTGGGACGTACGGGTTTAGTGGAGTACTCTTTTTATTCGTCTTATCTTTCTCTCCACCATTGGGTAATACCACCTCCTCTTTTTCCTTACCAGACTCGGATGACTTATCCGAATCTGATGAGACTGGACTTGGATCAGAAATTTTAACACTTGAAACAGGCGAACTTGTTTCGCCTCCACTAACATTTGGTTCTTTACAAGTTACTTTAACTGGTACTGTCTGAGCAACCTCAAAGTCAACAGATTTCTGAACACTAGGGTTAAAAGTGTAATTGTGATTATAAGGTGGCGGAACCTCATGATAACCGATTCCTCCTCTCTTAGCAGAGGAACCTTGATCACTAACAAGGTGATCAATAATAGCAGAGGAATTTCTGAACTGCTCTAGTTTTCTATTCAGTTCCACCACTTTTACCTGGTGATCAGCAATCTGTTTTTCTCTATCAGCAATTAGTTTGGTTTTTTCCTCCAAAACTTCATAGCTTAAATCAATCACTTCAATTTTTTTAGCAAGTTTTGTTTTTAGACTTTTAACATCTTTTTCACAAGCTTTTATTTTGACTTTATAGCTATTTTCTCTTGCTTTTGTAAAATGATGATCTTCTTTTAGGGTTTTAAATTCAGCATCCAACCTAACATACTGATCGGTTATAGTTGCTAATTGCTCAGACAAGTTTTCACATTTAGAGCATGTAGGTTTAGAACATACCTCGGAGAGCTGGTCATTAACGTCTGCCATAAGAGCTTTTTCTTCTCCGGTAACCTTCTCATTTTCTTCAGTTTCAACCTTCGCCAAATTTGCCTGCTCAAAAGTTTCTTTAGAATGCAGGTTCCAGTTGTATTCACCATCTTCTCTGGACATCATTGCACTATAATCTTTAGAACCCCCACTTTGCTGTGGAGACCTGCCCTGACTTCGTTCCACACGCTCATTCCTGCATTCCTTTGCAAAGTGACCGTTTTGCTGACAATTGTAGCATCTCACCTTTGTCTTGTCAAACCCTGGCTTTCCACCGACAAACTTTCTTCCGGTCTTTCTCATAAACCGCTTCACTCTTCTTACAATCATGGCCATCTGCCATTGCAGATCCATTTCCTCCAGATCATCAGCATCAATCTGGTCATAGTCTTCATCCAACATAGCTGGATCAACAACCTTCCCTTGAATGTAGTTCTCATAGGAAGCAATAAAAGAAGCATAGAGACCAAACTGCTCTTCAGCAGACTTGACACTCATAGGCATCTTGGAGTAGTTGTTGCTGGGAATACTTGGAGAGCAACTACTCTTGCTTACCTGGGGTTGAGAACCACTCGATCCACCTGCTACATAGCAAACATCACCATTTGTGTTGACTGACACATGACCCTCATGTGATGAGTTTGCGCCCGACTCTCCCTTCGAGTAGTAGGCAGCAGATTCAGTCTTCGATCCTGAGCTAGTGTTGACTTTAGCTCCATACATACCTGGATCTTGAACCTGATCCATAGGTGTCTCCTTTCTGACCATGTTAAGCTCAAAGGTTCTGAGCTTGTTGACTGCCGTTTCTAGATCATATGTGGGAAAGTCTTTGTCTTCCCTCATCAGCACAGTGTACATCTCCCATTTTGGTGGGAGAGCATCTAGAAGCTTCTCAACTATTTCTTCTTCTCGGTAGGAAATTGAATAGTTGCTCAATTCAGTCATCAGATGGTAATATCGAGTGATAATATCATCTAAAGATTCATTCTTCAAATACTTGAAGACTGAGAACTGGGTTTTGAGCAATTTTATCTTTGAAGCACGGATTCCTACATTCCCTTCAAATCTGTTCTCAAGAGCTTCCCAAAGCTCTCTTGCTGACGTGTACTTTCTAAACGTATGAAGGATCTCTTGTGGAAGAGCCATAGTAATAGCAGCATGAGCCTTGCTCTCGGCCTCATACATCTTTTTCTCTTCTTCTTCCATTTTGCTATATTTTTTGATTTGATCACGACCTTCATACTCCATAACTGGTGGAATATAACCATCCTGGATGCATACCCACATCTTCGCATCCTGGTACTTGACATATTGTATGAACCGATCCTTCCATGCAACGAAATCGGTTCCCTTCAGCAATCTTGGGGCCTTAGTAGCTGAGCCTGCTTCAACTTCCATCTTCACTAACTCAGAGATGTTAATCGACGACATCTTTCCCGAAAAGTAAGAAACCCGTAAAAATCAAAAAATTTTCTGAAAAGTACTGTAGGCGAAGTTACCGATAACTTCGCTTAAGCCTTAACTTCGCCGCTGATTAACTTTGCTGAAGAACTTCGCAGATGATTAACTTCCCTTAAGGTAAGCGAACTTAGGAGGTAGGCGGAGTTGTAGAGAACTTCGCTGAGTTAGGCGAACTTGAGAAGGTAGGCGAAGTTGTGGATAACTTCGCTTAACCTTATATCTTCGCCGAAACCCTACGTATCCTGACGGCAACTTCGCCTGATGAACACGGACGTTTTTGCAGATCTGAAATCTGGATTTTACGAGGTTTTTGACGGTGCAAAGGCTTGAATACGATGGTAGGAGGTAAGATTGACTCAAAAAACACAGAAAACACGTCCCACGAATAGTCGAAACGGGACGATTTCTACACCCGCGTGAATATCCCGAACCACACAATCGAGCAAATGCTCTGATACCAATTGTAGGTTCCCTGGACGGATCGCACGAGATATCTCGGTCTACTCAGGTGCGGAATCCCTGCGTAGATCGTTACGAGTATAGAACACGAATCACACGAACACACGAAAGGAACACACGTTATATATTATAACTCAAACACGTGATGTAATATCACTGTTACAGACTCTCGTCCTCACGTTACAATGAACTTGAACAACTGACACGAACTTAAACGACGATTTCAAACCAAGCCGTAAGCTAGGTATATAAATACACGACAACTTCGCCTGGCATGTTCAGGCGAAGTTGTCCATAACTTCGCTTGACTAACAAGTTCGCCTGTTAAGCGAACTTGTCAGTAACTTCGCTTAAACATACAAAACATAATTAAACATTACAGACTCGATTACAGACACTAGACTATGAACTACTGACATTATGCACCAACAGTAAGGTCATAAAATATTGTATGGAGGTCACCAAGACAAAATTTCTGATCCGATTCAGTGGTTCGACCCATATTCAGTTTTTTCTCCGTCTCATTCTCCATCTCAGTGAACATACCCCTTTGGCAATACTGGCAAAATTTCAAATGGGCCGCGAGGTGGCGTCAGGGCATAGTTATTAATCCGATTCTTTTGTAGGGTCATAAAATATTGTATGGAGGTCACCAAGACCGAATTTCTGATCCGAGTCAGTGGATCGACCCATACTCAGTTTTTTTCTCCGACTCAGTGAACATACCCCTTTGTCACCACTGGCAAAATTTCAAACGGGCCGCGAGGTGGCGTCAGGGCATAGTTATTGATCCGATTCTTTCGTAGGGTCCTAAAATATTGTATGGAGGTCACCAAGACCGAATTTCTGATCCGATTAAGTGGTTCGACCCATACTCAGTTTTTCTCCGTCTCAGTGAACATACCCCTTTGGCAATACTGGCAAAATTTCAAACGGGCCGAGAGGTGGCGTCAGGGCATAGTTATTGATCTGATTCTTTCGTAGGGTCCTAAAATATTGTATGGAGGTCACCAAGACCGAATTTCTGATCCGATTAAATGGTTCGACCCATACTCAGTTTTTTCTCCGTCTCAGTGAACATACCCCTTCGGCAATTACGGCAAAATTTCGAAAGGGTCGCGAGGTGGTGTTAGGGCATAGTTATTGATCAGATTCTTTCGTAGAGTCCTAAAATGTTGTATGGAGGTCACCAAGACCGAATTTCTGATCCGATTCAGTGGTTCGACCCATACTCAGTTTTTTTCTCCGGCTCAGTGAACATACACCTTTGGCAATACTGGCAAAATTTCGAAGGGGCCGCGAGGTGGCGTCAGGGCAGAGTTATTGATCCGATTCTTTTGTAGGGTCATAAAATATTGTATGGAGGTAACCAAGACCGAATTTCTGATCCGACTCAGTGGATCGACCCATACTCAGTTTTATCTCCGTCTCAGTGAACATACCCCTTTGGCAACACGGGTAAATTTTCAAACGGGCCGCGAGGTGGCGTCAGGGCGTAGTTATTGATCCGATTCTTTCGTAGGGTCCAAAAATATTGTATGGAGGTCACAAAGACCGAATTTCTGATCCGATTAAGTGGTTCGACCCATACTCAGTTTTTTCTCCGTCTCAGTGAACATACCCCATTGGCAATTACGGCAAAATTTCGAACGGGTCGCGAGGTGGTGTTTGGGCATAGTTATTGATCCGATTCTTTCGTAAGGTCATAAAATATTGTATGGAGGTCACCAAGACGGATTTCTGATCCGATTCAGTGGTTCGACCCATATTCAGGTTTTTCTCCGTCTCATTCTCCATCTCAGTGAACATACCCCTTTGACAATACGGGCAAAATTGCAAACGGGCCGCGAGGTGGCGTCAGGGCATAGTTATTGATCCGATTCTTTTGTAGGGTCATAAAAAATTGTATGGAGGTCACCAAGACCGAATTTCTGATCCGACTCAGTGGATCGACCCATACTCAGTTTTTTCTCCGTCTCAGTGAACATACCCCTTTGGCAATACAGGCAAAATTTCAAACGGGCCGCGAGGTGGCGTCAGGGCATAGTTATTGATAAGATACTTTCGTAGGGTTCAAAAATATTGTATGGAGGTCACCAAGACCGAATTTCTGATCCGATTCTTTCGTAAAGTCATAAAATATTGTATGGAGGTCACCAAGACGGATTTCTGATCCGATTCAGTGGTTCGACCCATATTCAGGTTTTTCTCCGTCTCATTCTCCATCTCAGTGAACATACCCCTTTGACAATACTGGCAAAATTGCATACGGGCCGCGAGGTGGCGTCAGGGCATAGTTATTGATCCGATTCTTTCGTAAGGTCATAAAATATTGTATGGAGGTCACCAAGACGAATTTTTGATCCGTTTCAGTGGTTCGACACATATTCAGGTTTTTCTCCGTCTCATTCTCCATCTCAGTGAACATACCACTTTGACAATACTGGCAAAATTTCAAACGGGCCGCGAGGTGGCGTCAGGGCATAGCTATTGATCCGTTTCATTTGTTGGGTCATAAAATATTGTATGGAGGTCACCAAGACCGAATTTCTGATCCGACTCAGTGGATCGACCCATACTCAGTTTTATCTCCGTCTCAGTGAACATACCCCTTTGGCAACACGGGTAAATTTTCAAACGGGCCGCGAGGTGGCGTCAGGGCGTAGTTATTGATCCGATTCTTTCGTAGGGTCCAAAAATATTGTATGGAGGTCACAAAGACCGAATTTCAGATCCGATTAAGTGGTTCGACCCATACTCAGTTTTTTCTCCGTCTCAGTGAACATACCCCATTGGCAATTACGGCAAAATTTCGAACGGGTCGCGAGGTGGTGTTAGGGCATAGTTATTGATCCGATTCTTTCGTAAGGTCATAAAATATTGTATGGAGGTCACCAAGACGGATTTCTGATCCGATTCAGTGGTTCGACCCATATTCAGGTTTTTCTCCGTCTCATTCTCCATCTCAGTGAACATACCCCTTTGACAATACGGGCAAAATTGCAAACGGGCCGCGAGGTGGCGTCAGGGCATAGTTATTGATCCGATTCTTTTGTAGGGTCATAAAAAATTGTATGGAGGTCACCAAGACCGAATTTCTGATCCGACTCAGTGGATCGACCCATACTCAGTTTTTTTCTCCGTCTCAGTGAACATACCCCTTTGGCAATACAGGCAAAATTTCAAACGGGCCGCGAGGTGGCGTCAGGGCATAGTTATTGATAAGATACTTTCGTAGGGTTCAAAAATATTGTATGGAGGTCACCAAGACCGAATTTCTGATCCGATTCTTTCGTAAAGTCATAAAATATTGTATGGAGGTCACCAAGACGGATTTCTGATCCGATTCAGTGGTTCGACCCATATTCAGGTTTTTCTCCGTCTCATTCTCCATCTCAGTGAACATACCCCTTTGACAATACGGGCAAAATTGCAAACGGGCCGCGAGGTGGCGTCAGGGCATAGTTATTGATCCGATTCTTTTGTAGGGTCATAAAAAATTGTATGGAGGTCACCAAGACCGAATTTCTGATCCGACTCAGTGGATCGACCCATACTCAGTTTTTTCTCCGTCTCAGTGAACATACCCCTTTGGCAATACAGGCAAAATTTCAAACGGGCCGCGAGGTGGCGTCAGGGCATAGTTATTGATAAGATACTTTCGTAGGGTTCAAAAATATTGTATGGAGGTCACCAAGACCGAATTTCTGATCCGATTCTTTCGTAAAGTCATAAAATATTGTATGGAGGTCACCAAGACGGATTTCTGATCCGATTCAGTGGTTCGACCCATATTCAGGTTTTTCTCCGTCTCATTCTCCATCTCAGTGAACATACCCCTTTGACAATACTGGCAAAATTGCATACGGGCCGCGAGGTGGCGTCAGGGCATAGTTATTGATCCGATTCTTTCGTAAGGTCATAAAATATTGTATGGAGGTCACCAAGACGAATTTTTGATCCGTTTCAGTGGTTCGACACATATTCAGGTTTTTCTCCGTCTCATTCTCCATCTCAGTGAACATACCACTTTGACAATACTGGCAAAATTTCAAACGGGCCGCGAGGTGGCGTCAGGGCATAGCTATTGATCCGTTTCATTTGTTGGGTCATAAAATATTGTATGGAGGTCACCAAGACCGAATTTCTGATCCGACTCAGTGGATCGACCCATACTCAGTTTTATCTCCGTCTCAGTGAACATACCCCTTTGGCAACACGGGTAAATTTTCAAACGGGCCGCGAGGTGGCGTCAGGGCGTAGTTATTGATCCGATTCTTTCGTAGGGTCCAAAAATATTGTATGGAGGTCACAAAGACCGAATTTCAGATCCGATTAAGTGGTTCGACCCATACTCAGTTTTTTCTCCGTCTCAGTGAACATACCCCATTGGCAATTACGGCAAAATTTCGAACGGGTCGCGAGGTGGTGTTAGGGCATAGTTATTGATCCGATTCTTTCGTAAGGTCATAAAATATTGTATGGAGGTCACCAAGACGGATTTCTAATCCGATTCAGTGGTTCGACCCATATTCAGGTTTTTCTCCGTCTCATTCTCCATCTCAGTGAACATACCCCTTTGACAATACGGGCAAAATTGCAAACGGGCCGCGAGGTGGCGTCAGGGCATAGTTATTGATCCGATTCTTTTGTAGGGTCATAAAAAATTGTATGGAGGTCACCAAGACCGAATTTCTGATCCGACTCAGTGGATCGACCCATACTCAGTTTTTTCTCCGTCTCAGTGAACATACCCCTTTGGCAATACAGGCAAAATTTCAAACGGGCCGCGAGGTGGCGTCAGGGCATAGTTATTGATAAGATACTTTCGTAGGGTTCAAAAATATTGTATGGAGGTCACCAAGACCGAATTTCTGATCCGATTCTTTCGTAAAGTCATAAAATATTGTATGGAGGTCACCAAGACGGATTTCTGATCCGATTCAGTGGTTCGACCCATATTCAGGTTTTTCTCCGTCTCATTCTCCATCTCAGTGAACATACCCCTTTGACAATACTGGCAAAATTGCATACGGGCCGCGAGGTGGCGTCAGGGCATAGTTATTGATCCGATTCTTTCGTAAGGTCATAAAATATTGTATGGAGGTCACCAAGACGAATTTTTGATCCGTTTCAGTGGTTCGACACATATTCAGGTTTTTCTCCGTCTCATTCTCCATCTCAGTGAACATACCACTTTGACAATACTGGCAAAATTTCAAACGGGCCGCGAGGTGGCGTCAGGGCATAGCTATTGATCCGTTTCATTTGTTGGGTCATAAAATATTGTATGGAGGTCACCAAGACCGAATTTCTGATCCGACTCAGTGGATCGACCCATACTCAGTTTTTTCTCCGTCTCAGTGAACATACCCCATCGGCAATACTGGCAAAATTTCAAACGGGCCGAGAGGTGGCGTCAGGGCATAGTTATTGATCCGATTCTTTCGTAGGGTCCTAAAATATTGTATGGAGGTGGCATCAGGGCGTAGTTATTGTTCCGATTCTTTCGTAGGGTCCTAAAATATTATATGGAGGTCACCAAGACCGAATTTCTGATCCGATTAAGTGGTCGACCCATACTCAGTTTTTTCTCCGTCTCAGTGAACATACCCCTTTTGCAATTACGAAAAAATTTCGAACGGGTCGCGAGGTGGTGTTAGGGCATAGTTATTGATTCGATTCTTTCGTAAGGTCATAAAATATTGTATGGAGGTCACCAAGACCGAATTTCTGATCCGATTCAGTGGTTCGACCCATATTCAGTTTTTTCTCCGTCTCATTCTCCATCTCAGTGAACATACCCCTTTGGCAATACTGGCAAAATTGCAAACGGGCCGCGAGGTGGCGTCAGGGCATAGTTATTGATCCGATTCTTTTGTAGGGTCATAAAAAATTGTATGTAGGTCACCAAGACCGAATTTCTGATCCGACTCAGTGGATCGACCCATACTCCGTTTTTTCTCCGTCTCAGTGAACATACCCCTTTGGGAATACTGGCAAAATTTCAAACGGGCCGCGAGGTGGCGTCAGGGCATAGTTATTGATAAGATTCTTTCGTAGGGTTCAAAAATATTGTATGGAGGTCACCAAGACCGAATTTCTGATCCGATTCAGTGGTTCGACCCATACTCAGTTTTTTCTCCGGCTCAGTGAACATACCCCTTTGGCAATACTGGCAAAATTTAGAACTCGCCGCGATGTGGCATCAGGGCATAGTTTTTGATCCTATTCTATCTTAGGGTCATAAAATATTGTATGGAGGTCACCAAGACAGAAATTTTGATCCGATTCAGTGGTTCGACCCATACTCAGTTTTTTCTCCGTCTTAGTGAACATACCCCTTTAGCAATTACGGCAAAATTTCGAACAGGCCGCGAGGGTGGCGTCAGGGCATAGTTTATTGATCCGATTCTTTCATAGGGTCGTAAAATATTGTATGGAGGTCACCAAGACCGAATTTCAGATCCGATTAAGTGGTTCGACCCATACTCGGTTTTTTCTCCGTCTCAGTGAACATACCCCTTTGGCAATACTGGCAAAATTTCAAACGGGCCGCGAGGTGGCGTCAGGGCATAGTTATTGATCCGATTCTTTCGTAGGGTTTTAAAATATTGTATGGAGGTCACCAAGACCGAATTTTTGATCCGATTCAGTGGTTCGACCCATATTCAGTTTTTTCTCCGTCTCATTCTCCATCTCAGTGAACATACTCCTTTGGCAATACTGGAAAAATTTCAAACGGGCCGCGAGGTGGCGTCAGGGCATAGTTATTGATCCGATTCTTTTGTAGGGTCATAAAATGTTGTATGGAGGTCACCAAGACCGAATTTCTGATCTGACTCAGTGGATCGACCCATACTCAGTTTTTTCTCCGTCTCAGTGAACATACCCCTTTGGCAATACTGGCAAAATTTCGAACGGGTCGCGAGGTGGTGTTAGGGCATAGTTATTGATCCGATTCTTTTGTAAGGTCATAAAATATTGTATGGAGGTCAC
This sequence comes from Bidens hawaiensis, assembly GCF_021521415.1. Classification (NCBI taxonomy): domain Eukaryota; kingdom Viridiplantae; phylum Streptophyta; class Magnoliopsida; order Asterales; family Asteraceae; genus Bidens; species Bidens hawaiensis. Next base: position 145,207 of record NW_027495445.1, read on the forward strand.
CAAGACCGAATTTCTGATCCGATTCAGTGGTTCGACCCATATTCAGTTTTTTCTCCGTCTCATTCTCCATCTCAGTGAACATATCCCTTTGGCAATACTGGCAAAATTTCAAACGGGCCGTGAGGTGGCGTCAGGGCATAGTTATTGATCCGATTCTTTTGTAGGGTCATAAAATATTGTATGGAGGTCTCCAAGACCGAATTTCTGATCCGACTCAGTGGATCGACCCATACTCAGTTTTTTCTCCGTCTCAGTGAACATACCCCTTTGGGAATACTGGCAAAATTTCAAACAGGCCGCGAGGTTGCGTCAGGGCATAGTTATTGATCCGATTCTTTCGTTGGGTTCTAAAATATTGTATGAAGGTCACCAAGACCGAATTTCTGATCCGATTCAGTGGTTCGACCCATATTCAGTGTTTTCTCCGTCTCATTCTCCATCTCAGTGAACATACCCCTTTGGCAATACTGGCAAAATTTCAAACGGGCCGCGAGGTGGCGTCAGGGCATAGTTATTGATCCGATTCTTTTGTAGGGTCATAAATATTGTATGGAGGTCACCAAGGCGGAATTTCTGATCCGACTCAGTGGATCGACCCATACTCAGTTTTTTCTCCGTCTTAGTGAACATACCCTTTTGGCAATACTTGCAAAATTTCAAACGGGCCGCGAGGTGGCGTCAGGGCATAGTTATTGATCCGATTCTTTCGTAGGGTTCTAAAACATTGTATGGAGGTCACCAAGACCGAATTTCTGATCCGATTCAGTGGTTCGACCCATACTCAGTTTTTTCTCCGGCTCAGTGAACATACCCCTTTGGCAATACTGGCAAAATTTCGAACTGGCCGCGAGGTGGCTTCAGGGCATAGTTTTTGATCCTATTCTATCTTAGGGTCATAAAATATTGTATGGAGGTCACCAAGACCGAAATTCTGATCCGATTCAGTGGTTTCGACCCATACTCAGTTTTTTCTTCGTCTCAGTGAACATACCCCATTGGCAATACTGGCAAAATTTCAAACGGGCCGCGAGGTGGCGTCAGGTCATAGTTATTGATCCGATTCTTTCTTAGGGTTCTAAAATATTGTATGGAGGTCACCAAGACCGAATTTCTGATCCGATTCAGTGTTTCGACCCATACTCAGTTTTTTCTCCGTCTCAGTGAACATACCCCGTTGGCAATACTGGCAAAATTTCGAACGGGCCGCGAGGTGGCGTCAGGGCAGAGTTATTGATCCGATTCTTTTGTAGGGTCATAAAATATTGTATGGAGGTCACCAAGACAGAATTTCAGATCCGACTCAGTGGATCGACCCATACTCAGTTTTTTCTCCGTCTCAGTGAACATACCCCTTTGGCAACACCGGCAAAATTTCAAACGGGCCGCGAGGTGGCGTCAGTGCATTGTTATTGATCCGATTCTTTCGTAGAGTCCTAAAATATTGTTTGGAGGTCACCAAGACCGAATTTCTGATCCGTTAAGTGGTTCGACTCATACTCAGTTTTTTCTCCGTCACAGTGAACATACCCCTTTGGCAATTACGGCAAAATTTCGAACGGGTCGCGAGGTGGTGTTAGGGCATAGTTATTGATCCGATTCTTTCCTAAGGTCATAAAATGTTGTATGGAGGTCACCAAGACCGAATTTCTGATCCGATTCACTGGTTAGATCCATATTCAGTTTTTTCTCTGTCTCATTCTCCATCTCAGTGAACATACCCCTTTGGCAATACTGGCAAAATTTTAAACGGGCCGCGAGGTGGCGTTAGGGCATATTTGTTGATCCGATTCTTTCGTAGGGTTCTAAAATATTGTATGGAGGTCACCAAGACCGAATTTCTGATCCGATTCAGTGGTTCGACCCATACTCAGTTTTTTCTCCGGCTTAGTGAACATACCCCTTTGGCAATACTGGCAAAATTTCGAACTCGCCGCGATGTGGCTTCAGGGCATAGTTTTTGATCCTATTCTATCTTAGGGTCATAAAATATTGTATGGAGGTCACCAAGACCGAAATTCTGATCCGATTCAGTGGTTCGACCCATACTCAGTTTTTTCTCTGTCTTAGTGAACATACCCCTTTAGCAATTGCTGCAAAATTTCGAATAGGCCGCGAGGTGGCGTCAGGGCATAGTTATTGATCCGATTCTTTCGTAGGGTCATAAAATATTGTATGGTGGTCACCAAGACCGAATTTCTGATCTGATTAAGTGGTTCGACCCATGCTCAGTTTTTTCTCCGTCTCAGTGAACATACCCCTTTGGCAATTACGGCAAAATTTCGAACGGGTCGCGAGGTGATGTTAGGGCATAGTTATTGATCCGATTCTTTCGTAAGGTCATAAAATATTGTATGGAAGTCACCAAGACCGAATTTCTGATCCGATTCAGTGGTTCGACCCATATTCAGTTTTTTCTACGTCTCATTCTCCATCTCAGTGAACATACCCCTTTGGCAATACTGGCAAAATTTCAAACGGGCCGTGAGGTGGCGTCAGGGCATAGTTATTGATCCGATTCTTTTGTAGGGTCATAAAATATTGTATGGAGGTCTCCAAGACCGAATTTCTGATCCGAATCAGTGGATCGACCCATACTCAGTTTTTTCTCCGTCTCAGTGAACATACCCCTTTGGCAATACTTGCAAAATTTCAAACGGGCCGCGAGGTTGCGTCAGGGCATAGTTATTGATCCGATTCTTGCGTAGGGTTCTAAAATATTGTATGAAGGTTACCAAGACCGAATATCTGATCCGATTCAGTGGTTCGACCCATATTCAGTTTTTTCTCCGTCTCATTCTCCATCTCAGTGAACATACCCCTTTGGCAATACTGGCAGAATTTCAGCCGGGCCGCGAGGTGGCGTCAGGGCATAGTTATTGATCCGATTCTTTTGTAGGATCATAAAATATTGTATGGAGGTCACCAAGACCGAATTTCTGATCCGACTCAGTGGATCGACCCATACTCAGTTTTTTCTCCGTCTAAGTGAACATACCCCTTTGGCAATACTGGCAAAATTTCAAACGGGCCGCGAGGTGGCGTCAGGGCATAGTTATTGATCCGATTCTTTCGTAGGGTCCTAAAATATTGTATGGAGGTCACCAAGACCGAATTTCTGATCCGATTGGGTGGTTCGACCCATACTCAGTTTTTTCTCCGTCACAGTGAACATACCCCTTTGGCAATTACGGCAAAATTTCGATTCAGTGGTTCGATCCATATTCAGTTTTTTCTCCGTCTCATTCTCCATCTCAGTGAACATACCCCTTTGCCAATACTGGCAAAATTTCAAACGGGCCGCGAGGTGGCGTCAGGGCATATTTATTGATCCGATTCTTTCGTAGGGTCCTAAAATATTGTATGGAGGTCACCAAGACTGAATTTCTGATCCGACTCAGTGGATCGACCCATACTCAGTTTATTCTCCGTCTCAGTGAACATACCCCTTTGGCAATACTGACAAAATTTCAAACGGGCCGCGAGGTTGCGTCAGGGCATATTTATTGATCCGATTCTTTCGTAGGGTTCTAAAATATTGTATGAAGGTCACCAAAACCGAATTTCTGATCCGATTCAGTGGTTCGACCCATATTCAGTTTTTTCTCCGTCTCATTCTCCATCTCAGTGAACATACCCCTTTGGCAATACTGGCAAAATTTCAAACGGGCCGCGAGGTGGCGTCAGAGCATAGTTATTGATCCGATTCTTTCGTAGGGTCCTAAAATATTGTATGAAAATCACCAAGACCGAATTTATGATCCGATTTAGTGGTTCGACCCATACTTAGTTTTTTCTCCTGCTTAGTGAACATACCCCTTTGGCAATTACGGCAAATTTCGAACGGGTCGCGAGGTGGCTTCAGGGCATAGTTATTAATCCGATTCTTTCGTAGTCTCAAAAAATATTGTATGGAGGTCACCAAGACCGATTTTCTGATCCGATTCAGTGATTCGACCCATACTCAGTTTTTTCTCCGGCTTAGTGAACATACCCTTTGACAATTACGGCAAAATTTCGAACAGGCCGCGAGGTGGCGTCAGGACATAGTTATTGATCCGATTCTTTCGTAGGGTCATAAAATATTGTATGGAGGTCACCAAGACTGAATTTCTGATCCGATTCAGTGGTTCGACCCATACTCAGTTTTTCTCCGTCTTAGTGAACATACCCCTTTGGCAATACTGGCAAAATTTCAAACGGGCCGAGAGGTGGCGTCAGGGCATAGTTATTGATCCGATTCTTTCGTAGGGTCCTAAAATATTGTATGGAGGTCACCAAGACCGAATTTCTGATCCGAGTCAGTGGTTCGACCCATACTCAGTTTTTTCTCCGTCTCAGTGAACATACCCCTTTGGCAATACTGGTAAAATTTCGAACGGGCCGCGAGGTGGCGTCAGGGCAGAGTTATTGATCCGATTCTTTTGTAGGGTCATAAAATATTGTATGGAGGTCACCAAGACTGAATTTCTGATCCGACTCAGTGGATCGACCCATACTCAGTTTTTTCTCCGACTCAGTGAACGTACCCCTTTGTCAATACTGGCAAAATTTCAAACGGGCCGCGAGGTGGCGTTAGGGCATAGTTATTGATCCGATTCTTTCGTAGGGTCCTAAAATATTGTATGAAAATCACCAAGACCGAATTTCTGATCCGATTTAGTGGTTCGTCCCATACTTAGTTTTTTCTCCTGCTTAGTGAACATACCCTTTTGGCAATTACGGCAAATTTCGAACGGGTCGCGAGGTGGCTTCAGGGCATAGTTATTAATCCGATTCTTTCGAAGTCTCAAAATATTGTATGGGGGTTACCAAGACCGATTTTCTGATCCGATTCAGTGGTTCGACCCATACTCAGTTTTTTCTCCGGCTTAGTGAACATACCCTTTGGCAATTACGGCAAAATTTCGAACAGGCCGCGAGGTGGCGTCAGGGCATAGTTATTGATCCGATTCTTTCGTAGGGTCATAAAATATTGTATAGAGGTCACCAAGACCGAATTTCTGATCCGATTCAGTGGTTCGACCCATACTCAGTTTTTCTCCGTCTTAGTGAACATACCCCTTTGGCAATACTGGCAAAATTTCAAACGGGCCGAGAGGTGGCGTCAGGGCATAGTTATTGATCCGATTCTTTCGTAGGGTCCTAAAATATAGTATGGAGGTCACCAAGACCGAATTTCTGATCCGATTCAGTGGTTCGACCCATACTCAGTTTTTTCTCCGTCTCAGTGAACATACCCCTTTGGCAATACTGGCAAAATTTCGAACGGGCCGCGAGGTGGCGTCAGGGCAGACTTATTGATCCGATTCTTTTGTAGGGTCATAAAATATTGTATGGAGGTCACAAAGACTGAATTTCTGATCCGACTCAGTGGATCGACCCATACTCAGTTTTTTCTCCGTCTCAGTGAACGTACCCCTTTGTCAACACTGGCAAAATTTTAAACGGGCCGCGAGGTGGCGTCAGGGCATAGTTATTGATCCGATTCTTTCGTAGGGTCCTAAAATATTGTATGGAGGTCACCAAGACCGAATTTCTGATCCGATTAAGTGGTTCGACCCATACTCAATTTTTTTCTCCGTCTTAGTGAACATACCCCATTGGCAATTACGGCAAAATTTCGAACGGGTCGCGAGGTGGTGTTAGAGCATAGTTATTGATCCGATTCTTTCGTAAGGTCATAAAATATTGTATGGAGGTCACCAAGACCGAATTTCTGATCCGATTTAGTGGTTCGACCCATACTCAGTTTTTTCTTCGGCTCAGTGAACATACCCCTTTGGCAATACTGGCAAAATTTCGAACGGGCCGCGAGGTGGCGTCAGGGCAGAGTTATTGATCCGATTCTTTTGTAGGGTCATAAAATATTGAATGGAGGTCACCAAGACCGAATTTCTGATCCGACTCAGTGGATCGACCCATACTCAGTTTTTTCTCCGTCTCAGTGAACATACCCATTTGGCAACACTGGCAAAATTTCAAACGGGCCGCGAGGTGGCGTCAGGGCATAGTTATTGATCCGATTCTTTCGTAGGGTCTTAAAATATTGTATGGAGGTCATCAAGACCGAATTTCTGATCCGATTCAGTTGTTCGACCAATATTCAGTTTTTTCACCGTCTCATTCTCCATCTCAGTGAACATACCTCTTTGGCAATACTGGCAAAATTTCAAACGGGCCGCGAGGTGGCGTCAGGGCATAGTTATTGATCCGATTTTTTTGTAGTGTCATAAAATATTGTATGGAGGTCACCAAGACCGAATTTCTGATTCGACTCAGTGGATCGACCCATACTCAGTTTTTTCTCCGGCTTAGTGAACATACCCTTTGACAATTACGGCAAAATTTCGAACAGGCCGCGAGGTGGCGTCAGGGCATAGTTATTGATCCGATTCTTTCGTAGGGTCATAAAATATTGTATGGAGGTCACCAAGACTGAATTTCTGATCCGATTCAGTGGTTCGACCCATACTCAGTTTTTCTCCGTCTTTGTGAACATACCCCTTTGGCAATACTGGCAAAATTTCAAACGGGCCGAGAGGTGGCGTCAGGGCATAGTTATTGATCCGATTCTTTCGTAGGGTCCTAAAATATTGTATGGAGGTCACCAAGACCGAATTTCTGATCCGAGTCAGTGGTTCGACCCATACTCAGTTTTTTCTCCGTCTCAGTGAACATACCCCTTTGGCAATACTGGGAAAATTTCGAACGGGCCGCGAGGTGGCGTCAGGGCAGAGTTATTGATCCGATTCTTTTGTAGGGTCATAAAATATTGTATGGAGGTCACCAAGACCGAATTTCTGATCCGACTCAGTGGATCGACCCATACTCAGTTTTTTCTCCGACTCAGTGAACGTACCCCTTTGTCAATACTGGCAAAATTTCAAACGGGCCGCGAGGTGGCGTTAGGGCATAGTTATTGATCCGATTCTTTCGTAGGGTCCTAAAATATTGTATGAAAATCACCAAGACCGAATTTCTGATCCGATTTAGTGGTTCGTCCCATACTTAGTTTTTTCTCCTGCTTAGTGAACATACCCTTTTGGCAATTACGGCAAATTTCGAACGGGTCGCGAGGTGGCTTCAGGGCATAGTTATTAATCCGATTCTTTCGTAGTCTCAAAAAATATTGTATGGGGGTTACCAAGACCGATTTTCTGATCCGATTCAGTGGTTCGACCCATACTCAGTTTTTTCTCCGGCTTAGTGAACATACCCTTTGGCAATTACGGCAAAATTTCGAACAGGCCGCGAGGTGGCGTCAGGGCATAGTTATTGATCCGATTCTTTCGTAGGGTCATAAAATATTGTATAGAGGTCACCAAGACCGAATTTCTGATCCGATTCAGTGGTTCGACCCATACTCAGTTTTTCTCCGTCTTAGTGAACATACCCCTTTGGCAATACTGGCAAAATTTCAAACGGGCCGAGAGGTGGCGTCAGGGCATAGTTATTGATCCGATTCTTTCGTAGGGTCCTAAAATATAGTATGGAGGTCACCAAGACCGAATTTCTGATCCGATTCAGTGGTTCGACCCATACTCAGTTTTTTCTCCGTCTCAGTGAACATACCCCTTTGGCAATACAGGCAAAATTTCGAACGGGCCGCGAGGTGGCGTCAGGGCAGAGTTATTGATCCGATTCTTTTGTAGGGTCATAAAATATTGTATGGAGGTCACAAAGACCGAATTTCTGATCCGACTCAGTGGATCGACCCATACTCAGTTTTTTCTCCGTCTCAGTGAACGTACCCCTTTGTCAACACTGGCAAAATTTCAAACGGGCCGCGAGGTGGCGTCAGGGCATAGTTATTGATCCGATTCTTTCGTAGGGTCCTAAAATATTGTATGGAGGTCACCAAGACCGAATTTCTGATCCGATTAAGTGGTTCGACCCATACTCAATTTTTTTCTCCGTCTTAGTGAACATACCCCATTGGCAATTACGGCAAAATTTCGAACGGGTCGCGAGGTGGTGTTAGAGCATAGTTATTGATCTGATTCTTTCGTAAGGTCATAAAATATTGTATGGAGGTCACCAAGACCGAATTTCTGATCCGATTTAGTGGTTCGACCCATACTCAGTTTTTTCTTCGGCTCAGTGAACATACCCCTTTGGCAATACTGGCAAAATTTCGAACGGGCCGCGAGGTGGCGTCAGGGCAGAGTTATTGATCCGATTCTTTTGTAGGGTCATAAAATATTGAATGGAGGTCACCAAGACCGAATTTCTGATCCGACTCAGTGGATCGACCCATACTCAGTTTTTTCTCCGTCTCAGTGAACATACCCATTTGGCAACACTGGCAAAATTTCAAACGGGCCGCGAGGTGGCGTCAGGGCATAGTTATTGATCCGATTCTTTCGTAGGGTCTTAAAATATTGTATGGAGGTCATCAAGACCGAATTTCTGATCCGATTCAGTTGTTCGACCAATATTCAGTTTTTTCACCGTCTCATTCTCCATCTCAGTGAACATACCTCTTTGGCAATACTGGCAAAATTTCAAACGGGCCGCGAGGTGGCGTCAGGGCATAGTTATTGATCCGATTTTTTTGTAGTGTCATAAAATATTGTATGGAGGTCACCAAGACCGAATTTCTGATTCGACTCAGTGGATCGACCTATACTCAGTTTTTTCTCCGTCTCAGTGAACATACCCATTTGGCAATACTGGCAAAATTTCAAACGGGCCGCGAGGTGGCGTCAGGGCATAGTTATTGATCCGATTCATTCATAGGGTTCTAAAATATTGTATGGAGGTCACCAAGATCGAATTTCTGATCCGATTCAGTGGTTCGACCCATACTCAGTTTTTTCTCCGGCTCAGTGAACATACCCCTTTGGCAATACTGGCAAAATTTCGAACTGGCCGCGAGGTGGCTTCATGGCATAGTTTTTGATCCTATTCTAACTTAGGGACATAAAATATTGTATGGAGGTCACCAAGACCGAAATTCTGATCCGATTCAGTGGTTCGACCCATACTCAGTTTTTTCTCCGTCTTAGTGAACATAACCCTTTGGCAATTACGGCAAAATTTCGAACAGGCCGCGAGGTGGCGTCAGGGCATAGTTATTGATCCGATTCTTTCGTAGGGTCATAAAATATTGTATAGAGGTCACCAAGACCGAATTTTTGATCCGATTCAGTGGTTCGACCCATACTCAGTTTTTCTCCGTCTCAGTGAACATACCCCTTTGGCAATACTGGCAAAATTTCAAACGGGCTGAGAGGTGGCGTCAAGGCATAGTTATTGATCCGATTCTTTCGTAGGGTCCTAAAATATTGTATGGAGGTCACCAAGACCGAATTTCTGATCCGATTGGGTGGTTCGACCCATACTCAGTTTTTTCTCCGGCTCAGTGAACATACCCCTTTGGCCATACTGGCAAAATTTCGAACGGGCCGCGATGTGGCGTCAGGGCATAGTTATTGATACGATTCTTTTGTAGGGTCATAAAATATTGTATGGAGGTCACCAAGACCGAATTTCTGATCCGATTAAGTGGTTCGACCCATACTCAGTTTTTTCTCCGTCTCAGTGAACATGCCCCTTTGGCAACACAGGCAAAATTTCAAACGGGCCGCGAGGTGGCGTCAGGGCATAGTTATTGATCCGATTCTTTCGTAGGGTCCTAATATATTGTACAGAGGTCACCAAGACCGAATTTCTGATCCGATTAAGTGGTTCGACCCATACTCAGTTTTTTCTCCGTCTCAGTGAACATACCCCTTTGGCAATACTGGCAAAATTTCATGCGGGCCGCGAGGTGGCGTCAGGGCATAGTTATTGATCCGATTCTTTCGTAGGGTTCTAAAATATTGTATGGAGGTCACCAAGATCGAATTTCTGATCCGATTCAGTGGTTCGACCCATACTCAGTTTTTTCTCCGGCTCAGTGAACATACCCCTTTGGCAATACTGGCAAAATTTCGAACTGGCCGCGAGGTGGCTTCAGGGCATAGTTTTTGATCCTATTCTAACTTAGGGTCATAAAATATTGTATGGAGGTCACCAAGACCGAAATTCTGATCCGATTCAGTGGTTCGACCCATACTCAGTTTTTTCTCCGTCTTAGTGAACATAACCCTTTGGCAATTACGGCAAAATTTCGAACATGCCGCGAGGTGGCGTCAGGGCATAGTTATTGATCCGATTCTTTCGTAGGGTCATAAAATATTGTATAAAGGTCACCAAGACCGAATTTTTGATCCGATTCAGTGGTTCGACCCATACTCAGTTTTTCTCCGTCTCAGTGAACATACCCCTTTGGCAATACTGGCAAAATTTCAAACGGGCCGCGAGGTGGCGTCAGGGCATAGTTATTGATCCGATTCTTTCGTAGGGTTATAAAATATTGTATGGAGGTCACCAAGATCGAATTTCTGATCCGATTCAGTGGTTCGACCCATACTCAGTTTTTTCTCCGGCTCAGTGAACATACCCCTTTGGCAATACTGGCAAAATTTCGAACTGGCCGCGAGGTGGCTTCAGGGCATAGTTTTTGATCCTATTCTAACTTAGGGTCATAAAATATTGTATGAAGGTCACCATGACCGAAATTCTGATCCGATTCTGTGGTTCGACCCATACTCAGTTTTTTCTCCGTCTTAGTGAACATAACCCTTTGTCAATTACGGCAAAATTTCGAACAGGCCGCGAGGTGGCGTCAGGGCATAGTTATTGATCCGATTCTTTCGTAGGGTCATAAAATATTGTATAGAGGTCACCAAGACCGAATTTTTGATCCGATTCAGTGGTTTGACCCATACTCAGTTTTTCTCCGTCTCAGTGAACATACCCCTTTGGCAATACTGGCAAAATTTCAAACGGGCTGAGAGGTGGCGTCAAGGCATAGTTATTGATCCGATTCTTTCGTAGGGTCCTAAAATATTGTATGGAGGTCACCAAGACCGAATTTCTGATCCGATTGGGTGGTTCGACCCATACTCAGTTTTTTCTCCGGCTTAGTGAACATACCCCTTTGGCAATACTGGCAAAATTTCGAACGGGCGGCGATGTGGCGTCAGGGCATAGTTATTGATACGATTCTTTTGTAGGGTCATAAAATATTGTATGGAGGTCACCAAGACCGAATTTCTGATCCGATTAAGTGGTTCGACCCATACTCAGTTTTTTCTCCGTCTCAGTGAACATGCCCCTTTGGCAACACTGGCAAAATTTCAAACGGGCCGCGAGGTGGCGTCAGGGCATAGTTATTGATCCGATTCTTTCGTAGGGTCATAAAATATTGTATAGAGGTCACCAAGACCGAATTTTTGATCCGATTCAGTGGTTCGACCCATACTCAGTTTTTCTCCGTCTCAGTGAACATACCCTTTGGCAATTACGGCAAAATTTCGAACGGGCCGCAAGGTGGTGTTAGGGCATAGTTATTGATCCGATTCTTTCGTAAGGTCATAAAATATTGTATGGATGTCACCAAGATCGAATTTCTGATCCGACTCAGTGGATCGACCCATACTCAGTTTTTTCTCCGTCTCAGTAAACATACCCCTTTGGCAATACTGGCAAAATTTCAAACGGGCCGCGAGGTGGCGTCAGGGCATAGTTATTGATCCGATTCTTTCGTAGGGTCCTAAAATATTGTATGAAAATCACCAAGACCGAATTTCTGATCCGATTTAGTGGTTCGCCCATACTCAGTTTTTTCTCCTGCTTAGTTAACATACCCCTTTGGCAATACTGGCAAAATTTCGAACGGGCCGCGAGGTGGCGTCAGGGCAGAGTTATTGATCCGATTCTTTTGTAGGGTCATAAAATTATGTATGGAGGTCACCAAGACCGAATTTCTGATCCGACACAGTGGATCGACCCATACTCAGTTTTTTCTCCGACTCAGTGAACGTACCCCTTTGTCAACACTGGCAAAATTTCAAACGGGCCGCGAGGTGGCGTCAGGGCATAGTTATTGATCCAATTCTTTCGTAGGGTCCTAAAATATTGTATGAAAATCACCAAGACCGAATTTCTGATCCGATTTAGTGGTTCGACCCATACTTAGTTTTTTCTCCTGCTTAGTGAACATACCCCTTTGGCAATTACGGCAAATTTCGAACGGGTCGCGAGGTGGCTTCAGGGCATAGTTATTAATCCGATTCTTTCGTAGTCTCAAAAAATATTGTATGGAGGTCACCAAGACCGATTTTATGATCCGATTCAGTGGTTCGACCCATACTCAGTTTTTTCTCCGGCTTAGTGAACATTCCCTTTGGCAATTACGGCAAAATTTCGAATAGGCCGCGAGGTGGCGTCAGGGCATAGTTATTGATCCGATTCTTTCGTAGGGTCATAAAATATTGTATGGAGGTCACCAAGACCGAATTTCTGATCCGATTCAGTGGTTCGACCCATACTCAGTTTTTCTCCGTCTCAGTGAACATACCACTTTGGCAATACTGGCAAAATTTCGAACTGGCCGCGAGGTGGCTTCAGGGCATAGATTTTGATCCTATTCTATCTTAGGGTCATAAAATATTGTATGGAGGTCACCAAGACCGAAATTCTGATCCGATTCAGTGGTTCGATCCATACTCAGTTTTTTCTCCGTCTTAGTGAACATACCCCTTTGGCAATTACGGCAAAATTTCGAACGGGCCGCGAGGTGGCGTTAGGGCAGAGTTATTGATCCGATTCTTTCTTAGGGTCATAAAATATTGTATGGAGGTCACAAATATTGAATTTCTGATCCGATTCAGTGGTTCAACCCATACTCAGTTTTTCTCCGTCTCAGTGAACATACCACTTTGGCAATACTGGCAAAATTTTAAACGGAACGCGAGGTGGCGTCAGGGCATAGTTATTGATCCGATTCTTTTGTAGGGTCATAAAATATTTTATGGAGGTCACCAAGACCGAATTTCTGATCCGATTCAGTGGTTCGACCCATATTCAGTTTTTTCTCTGTCTCATTCTCCATCTCAGTGAACATACCCCTTTGGCAATACTGGCAAAATTTCAAACGGGCCGCGAGATGGCGTCAGGGCATAGTTATTGATCCGATTCTTTTGTAGGGTCATAAAATATTGTATGGAGGTCACCAAGACCGAATTTCTGATCCGACTCAGAGGATCGACCCATACTCAGTTTTTTTCCGTCTTAGTGAACATAACCCTTTGGCAATTACGGCAAAATTTCAAACGGGCCGCAAGGTGGCGTCAGGGCATAGTTATTGATCCGATTCTTTCGTAGGGATCTAAAATATTGTATGGAGGTCACCAAGACCGAATTTCTGATCCGATTCAGTGGTTCGACCCATACTCAGTTTTTCTCCGTCTCAGTGAACATACCCCTTTGGCAATACTGGCAAAATTTCAAACGGGCCGCGAGGTGGCGTCAGGGCATAGTTATTGATCTGATTCTTTCGTAGGGTTCTAAAATATTGTATGGAGGTCACCAAGATCGAATTTCTGATCCGATTCAGTGGTTCGACCCATACTCAGTTTTTTCTCCGGCTCAGTGAACATACCCCTTTGGCAATACTGGCAAAATTTCGAACTGGCCGCGAGGTGGCTTCAGGGCATAGTTTTTGATCCTATTCTAACTTAGGGTCATAAAATATTGTATGGAGGTCACCAAGACCGAAATTCTGATCCGATTCAGTGGTTCGACCCATACTCAGTTTTTTCTCCGTCTTAGTGAACATAACCCTATGTCAATTACGGCAAAATTTCGAACAGGCCGCGAGGTGGCGTCAGGGCATAGTTATTGATCCGATTCTTTCGTAGGGTCATAAAATATTGTATAGAGGTCACCAAGACCGAATTTTTGATCCGATTCAGTGGTTTGACCCATACTCAGTTTTTCTCCGTCTCAGTGAACATACCCCTTTGGCAATACTGGCAAAATTTCAAACGGGCTGAGAGGTGGCGTCAAGGCATAGTTATTGATCCGATTCTTTCGTAGGGTCCTAAAATATTGTATGGAGTTCACCAAGACCGAATTTCTGATCCGATTGGGTGGTTCGACCCATACTCAGTTTTTTCTCCGGCTTAGTGAACATACCCCTTTGGCAATACTGGCAAAATTTCGAACGGGCCGCGATGTGGCGTCAGGGCATAGTTATTGATACGATTCTTTTGTAGGGTCATAAAATATTGTATGGAGGTCACCAAGACCGAATTTCTGATCCGATTAAGTGGTTCGACCCATACTCAGTTTTTTCTCCGTCTCAGTGAACATGCCCCTTTGACAACACTGGCAAAATTTCAAACGGGCCGCGAGGTGGTGTCAGGGCATAGTTATTGATCCGATTCTTTCGTAGGATCATAAAATATTGTATAGAGGTCACCAAGACCGAATTTTTGATCCGATTCAGTGGTTCGACCCATACTCAGTTTTTCTCCGTCTCAGTGAACATACCCTTTGGCAATTACGGCAAAATTTCGAACGGGCCGCGAGGTGGTGTTAGGGCATAGTTATTGATCAGATTCTTTCGTAAGGTCATAAAATATTGTATGGATGTCACCAAGACCGAATTTCTGATCCGACTCAGTGGATCGACCCATACTCAGTTTTTTCTCCGTCTCAGTAAACATACCCCTTTGGCAATACTGGCAAAATTTCAAACGGGCCGCGAGGTGGCGTCAGGGCATAGTTATTGATCCGATTCTTTCGTAGGGTCCTAAAATATTGTATGAAAATCACCAAGACCGAATTTCTGATCCGATTTAGTGGTTCGCCCATACTCAGTTTTTTCTCCTGCTTAGTTAACATACCCCTTTGGCAATACTGGCAAAATTTCGAACGGGCCGCGAGGTGGCGTCAGGGCAGAGTTATTGATCCGATTCTTTTGTAGGGTCATAAAATTATGTATGGAGGTCACCAAGACCGAATTTCTGATCCGACTCAGTGGATCGACCCATACTCAGTTTTTTCTCCGTCTCAGTGAACATACCCCTTTGTCAACACTGGCAAAATTTCAAACGGGCCGCGAGGTGGCGTCAGGGCATAGTTATTGATTCGATTCTTTCGTAGGGTCCTAAAATATTGGATGAAGGTCACCAAGACCGAATTTCTGATCCGATTCAGTGGTTCGACCCATACTCAGTTTTTTCTCCGGCTCAGTGAACATACCCCTTTGGCAATACTGGCAAAATTTCAAACGGGCCGCGAGTTAGCGTCAGAGCATAGTTATTGATCGGATTCTTTCGTAGGTTCTAAAATATTGTATGGAGCTCACAGAGACCGAATTTCTGATCCGATTCAGTGGTTCGACCCATAGTCAGTTTTTTCTCCGGCTTAGTGTGCATACCCCTTTGGCAATTACGACAAAATTTCGAACAGGCCGCGAGGTGGCGTCAGGGCATAGTTATTGATCCGATTCTTTCGTAGGGTCATAAAATATTGTATGGAGGTCACCAAGACCGAATTTCTGATCCGATTCAGTGGTACGACCCATACTCAGTTTTTTCTCCGGCTCAGTAAAGATACCCCTTTGGCAATATTGGCAAAATTTCGAACTGGCCGCGAGGTGGCTTCAGGGCATAGTTTTTGATCCTATTCTATCTTAGGGTCATAAAATATTGTATGGAGGTCACCAAGACCGAAATTCTGATCCGATTCAGTGGTTCGATCCATACTCAGTTTTTTCTCCGTCTTAGTGAACATACCCCTTTGGCAATTACGGCAAAATTTCGAACGGGCCGCGAGGTGGCGTTAGGGCAGAGTTATTGATCCGATTCTTTCGTAGGGTCATAAAATATTGTATGGAGGTCACAAAGATTGAATTTCTGATCCGATTCAGTGGTTCAACCCATACTCAGTTTTTCTCCGGCTCAGTGAACATACCACTTTGGCAATATTGGCAAAATTTTAAACGGACCGCGAGGTGGCGTCAGGGCATAGTTATTGATCCGATTCTTTTGTAGGGTCATAAAATATTTTATGGAGGTCACCAAGACCGAATTTCTGATCCGATTCAGTGGTTCGACCCATACTCAGTTTTTTCTCTGTCTCATTCTCCATCTCAGTGAACATACCCCTTTGGCAATACTGGCAAAATTTCAAACGGGCCGCGAGGTGGCGTCAGGGCATATTTATTGATCCGATTCTTTTGTAGGGTCATAAAATATTGTATGGAGGTCACCAAGACCGAATTTCTGATCCGACTCAGAGGATCGACCCATACTCAGTTTTTTTCCGTCTCAGTGAACATACCCATTTGGCAATACTGGCAAAATTTCAAACGGGCCGCAAGGTGGCGTCAGGGCATAGTTATTGATCCGATTCTTTCGTAGGGTTCTAAAATATTGTATGGAGGTCACCAAGACCGAATTTCTGATCCGATTCAGTGGTTCGACCCATACTCAGTTTTTTCTCCGGCTCATTGAACATACCCCTTGGCAATACTGGCAAGATTTCGAACTAGCCGCGAGGTGGCTTCAGGGCATAGTTTTTATCCTATTCTATCTTAGGGTCATAAAATATTGTATGGAGGTCACAAAGATTGAATTTCTGATCCGATTCAGTGGTTCGACCCATACTCAGTTTTTCTCCGTTTCAGTGAACATACCTCTTTGGCAATACTGGCAAAATTTTAAACGGGCCGCGAGTTGGCGTCAGGGCATAGTTATTGATCCGATTCTTTTGTAGGGTCATAAAATATTGTATGGAGGTCACCTAGACCGAATTTCTGATCCGACTCAGTGGATCGACCCATACTCAGTTTTTTCTCTGGCTCAGTAAACATACCCCTTTGGCAATACTGGCAAAATTTCAAACGGGCCGCGAGGTGGCGTCAGGGCATAGTTATTGATCCGATTCTTTCGTAGGGTTTTAAAATATTGTATGGAGGTTACCAAGACCGAATTTCTGATCCGATTAAGTGGATCGACCCATACTCAGTTTTTTCTCCGTCTTAGTGAACATACCCCTTTGGCAATTACGGTAAAATTTCGAACGGGTCGCGAGGTGGTGTTAGGGCATAGTTGTTAATCCGATTCTTTCGTAAGGTCATAAATCATTTTATGGAGGTCACCAAGACCGAATTTCTGATCCGATTCAGTGGTTCGACCCATATTCAGTTTTTTCTCCGTCTCATTCTCTATCTCAGTGAACATACCCCTTTGGCAATACTGGCAAAATTTCAAACGGGCCAAGAGGTGGCGTCAGGGCACAGTTATTTATCCGATTCTTTCGTTGGGTCTTAAAATATTGTATGAAAATCACCAAGACCGAATTTTTGATCCGATTTAGTGGTTCGACCCATACTCAGTTTTTTCTCTTGCTTAGTGAACATACCCCTTTGGCAATTACGGCAAATTTCGAACGGGCCGCGAGGTGGCGTCAGGGCATAGTTATTGATTCGATTCTTTCGTAGGGTTCTAAAATAATGTATGGAGGTCACCAAGACCGAATTTCTAATCATATTCAGTGGTTCGACCCATACTCAGTTTTTTCTCCGGATCAGTGAACATACCCCTTTGGCAATACTTGCAAATTTCGAACGGCCCGCGGGGTGGCTCTAGGTCATTATTTTGGATCCGATTCTTTCGTAGGATCATAAAATATTGTATGGAGGTCATCAAGATCGAAAATCTGATCCGATTCAGTGGTTCGACCCTTACTCAGTTTTTTCTTCGGATCAGTGAACATACCCCTTTGGCAATACTGGCAAAATTTCGAACGGCACACTGGGTGGCTATAGGGAATAATTATGGATACGATTCTTTTGTAGGATCATAAAATATAGTATGGAGGCAATCAAGATCGAAAATCTGATCCGATTCAGTGGTTCGACCCATACTCAGTTTTTTCTCCGGATCAGTGAACATACCCCTTTGGCAATACTGGCAAAATTTCGAACGGCCCGCGGGGAGGCTATAGGGCATAATTATGGATACGATTCTTTCGTAGGATCATAAAATATTGTATGGAGGTCATCAAGATCGAAAATCTGTTCCGATTCAGTGGTTCGACCCATACTCAGTTTTTTCTCCGGATCAGTGAACATACCCCTTTGGCAATACTGGCAAAATTTCGAACGGGCCGCGGGGTGGCTATAGGGCATAATTGTGGATCCGATTCTTTCGTAGGATCATAAAATATTGTATGGAGGTCACCAAGACCGAATTTCTGATCCGATTCAGTGGTTCGACCCATACTCAGTTTTTTCTCCGGATCAGTGAACATACCCCTTTGGCAATACTTGCAAATTTTGAACGGCCCGCGGGGTGGCTATAGGGCATTATTTTGGATCCGATTCTTTCGTAGGATCATAAAATATTGTATGGAGGTCTTCAAGATCGAAAATCTGATCCGATTCAGTGGTTCGACCCTTACTCAGTTTTTTCTTCGGATCAGTGAACATACCCCTTTGGCAATACTGGCAAAATTTCGAACGGCACACTGGGTGGCTATAGGGAATAATTATGGATACGATTCTTTTGTAGGATCATAAAATATAGTATGGAGGTCATCAAGATCGAAAATCTGATCCGATTCAGCGGTTCGACCCATACACAGTTTTTTCTCCGGATCAGTGAACATACCCCTTTGGCAATACTGGCAAAATTTCGAACGGCCGGCGGGGAGGCTATAGGGCATAATTATGGATACGATTCTTTCGTAGGATCATAAAATATTGTATGGAGGTCATCAAGATCGAAAATCTGTTCCGATTCAGTGGTTCGACCCATACTCAGTTTTTTCTCCGGATCAGTGAACATACCCCTTTGGCAATACTGGCAAAATTTCGAACGGGCCGCGGGGTGGCTATAGGGCATAATTGTGGATCCGATTCTTTCGTAGGATCATAAAATATTGTATGGAGGTCACCAAGACCGAATTTCTGATCCGATTCAGTGGTTCGACCCATACTCAGTTTTTTCTCCGGATCAGTGAACATACCCCTTTGGCATTACTTGCAAATTTCGAACGGCCCGCGGGGTGGCTATAGGGCATTATTTTGGATCCGATTCTTTCGTAGGATCATAAAATATTGTATGGAGGTCATCAAGATCGAAAATCTGATCCGATTCAGTGGTTCGACCCTTACTCAGTTTTTTCTTCGGATCAGTGAACATACCCTTTGGCAATACTGGCAAAATTTCGAACGGCACACTGGGTGGCTATAGGGAATAATTATGGATACGATTCTTTTGTAGGATCATAAAATATAGTATGGAGGTCATCAAGATCGAAAATCTGTTCCGATTCAGTGGTTCGACCCATACTCAGTTTTTTTCTCCGGATCAGTGAACATACCCCTTTGGCAATACTGGCAAAATTTCGAACGGGCCGCGGGGTGGCTATAGGGCATAATTGTGGATCCGATTCTTTCGTAGGATCATAAAATATTGTATGGAGGTCACAAAGATTGAATTTCTGATCCGATTCAGTGGTTCGACCCATACTCAGTTTTTCTCCGTTTCAGTGAACATACCTCTTTGGCAATACTGGCAAAATTTTAAACGGGCCGCGAGTTGGCGTCAGGGCATAGTTATTGATCCGATTCTTTTGTAGGGTCATAAAATATTGTATGGAGGTCACCTAGACCGAATTTCTGATCCGACTCAGTGGATCGACCCATACTCAGTTTTTTCTCTGGCTCAGTAAACATACCCCTTTGGCAATACTGGCAAAATTTCAAACGGGCCGGGAGGTGGCGTCAGGGCATAGTTATTGATCCGATTCTTTCGTAGGGTTTTAAAATATTGTATGGAGGTTACCAAGACCGAATTTCTGATCCGATTAAGTGGATCGACCCATACTCAGTTTTTTCTCCGTCTTAGTGAACATACCCCTTTGGCAATTACGGTAAAATTTCGAACGGGTCGCGAGGTGGTGTTAGGGCATAGTTGTTAATCCGATTCTTTCGTAAGGTCATAAATCATTGTATGGAGGTCACCAAGACCGAATTTCTGATCCGATTCAGTGGTTCGACCCATATTCAGTTTTTTCTCCGTCTCATTCTCTATCTCAGTGAACATACCCCTTTGGCAATACTGGCAAAATTTCAAACGGGCCAAGAGGTGGCGTCAGGGCACAGTTATTTATCCGATTCTTTCGTTGGGTCTTAAAATATTGTATGAAAATCACCAAGACCGAATTTTTGATCCGATTTAGTGGTTCGACCCATACTCAGTTTTTTCTCTTGCTTAGTGAACATACCCCTTTGGCAATTACGGCAAATTTCGAACGGGCCGCGAGGTGGCGTCAGGGCATAGTTATTGATTCGATTCTTTCGTAGGGTCCTAAAATAATGTATGGAGGTCACCAAGACCGAATTTCTAATCATATTCAGTGGTTCGACCCATACTCAGTTTTTTCTCCGGATCAGTGAACATACCCCTTTGGCAATACTTGCAAATTTCGAACGGCCCGCGGGGTGGCTCTAGGTCATTATTTTGGATCCGATTCTTTCGTAGGATCATAAAATATTGTATGGAGGTCATCAAGATCGAAAATCTGATCCGATTCAGTGGTTCGACCCTTACTCAGTTTTTTCTTCGGATCAGTGAACATACCCCTTTGGCAATACTGGCAAAATTTCGAACGGCACACTGGGTGGCTATAGGGAATAATTATGGATACGATTCTTTTGTAGGATCATAAAATATAGTATGGAGGCAATCAAGATCGAAAATCTGATCCGATTCAGTGGTTCGACCCATACTCAGTTTTTTCTCCGGATCAGTGAACATACCCCTTTGGCAATACTGGCAAAATTTCGAACGGCCCGCGGGGAGGCTATAGGGCATAATTATGGATACGATTCTTTCGTAGGATCATAAAATATTGTATGGAGGTCATCAAGATCGAAAATCTGTTCCGATTCAGTGGTTCGACCCATACTCAGTTTTTTCTCCGGATCAGTGAACATACCCCTTTGGCAATACTGGCAAAATTTCGAACGGGCCGCGGGGTGGCTATAGGGCATAATTGTGGATCCGATTCTTTCGTAGGATCATAAAATATTGTATGGAGGTCACCAAGACCGAATTTCTGATCCGATTCAGTGGTTCGACCCATACTCAGTTTTTTCTCCGGATCAGTGAACATACCCCTTTGGCAATACTTGCAAATTTTGAACGGCCCGCGGGGTGGCTATAGGGCATTATTTTGGATCCGATTCTTTCGTAGGATCATAAAATATTGTATGGAGGTCTTCAAGATCGAAAATCTGATCCGATTCAGTGGTTCGACCCTTACTCAGTTTTTTCTTCGGATCAGTGAACATACCCCTTTGGCAATACTGGCAAAATTTCGAACGGCACACTGGGTGGCTATAGGGAATAATTATGGATACGATTCTTTTGTAGGATCATAAAATATAGTATGGAGGTCATCAAGATCGAAAATCTGATCCGATTCAGCGGTTCGACCCATACACAGTTTTTTCTCCGGATCAGTGAACATACCCCTTTGGCAATACTGGCAAAATTTCGAACGGCCCGCGGGGAGGCTATAGGGCATAATTATGGATACGATTCTTTCGTAGGATCATAAAATATTGTATGGAGGTCATCAAGATCGAAAATCTGTTCCGATTCAGTGGTTCGACCCATACTCAGTTTTTTCTCCGGATCAGTGAACATACCCCTTTGGCAATACTGGCAAAATTTCGAACGGGCCGCGGGGTGGCTATAGGGCATAATTGTGGATCCGATTCTTTCGTAGGATCATAAAATATTGTATGGAGGTCACCAAGACCGAATTTCTGATCCGATTCAGTGGTTCGACCCATACTCAGTTTTTTCTCCGGATCAGTGAACATACCCCTTTGGCATTACTTGCAAATTTCGAACGGCCCGCGGGGTGGCTATAGGGCATTATTTTGGATCCGATTCTTTCGTAGGATCATAAAATATTGTATGGAGGTCATCAAGATCGAAAATCTGATCCGATTCAGTGGTTCGACCCTTACTCAGTTTTTTCTTCGGATCAGTGAACATACCCCTTTGGCAATACTGGCAAAATTTCGAACGGCACACTGGGTGGCTATAGGGAATAATTATGGATACGATTCTTTTGTAGGATCATAAAATATAGTATGGAGGTCATCAAGATCGAAAATCTGTTCCGATTCAGTGGTTCGACCCATACTCAGTTTTTTTCTCCGGATCAGTGAACATACCCCTTTGGCAATACTGGCAAAATTTCGAACGGGCCGCGGGGTGGCTATAGGGCATAATTGTGGATCCGATTCTTTCGTAGGATCATAAAATATTGTATGGAGGTCACAAAGATTGAATTTCTGATCCGATTCAGTGGTTCGACCCATACTCAGTTTTTCTCCGTTTCAGTGAACATACCTCTTTGGCAATACTGGCAAAATTTTAAACGGGCCGCGAGTTGGCGTCAGGGCATAGTTATTGATCCGATTCTTTTGTAGGGTCATAAAATATTGTATGGAGGTCACCTAGACCGAATTTCTGATCCGACTCAGTGGATCGACCCATACTCAGTTTTTTCTCTGGCTCAGTAAACATACCCCTTTGGCAATACTGGCAAAATTTCAAACGGGCCGGGAGGTGGCGTCAGGGCATAGTTATTGATCCGATTCTTTCGTAGGGTTTTAAAATATTGTATGGAGGTTACCAAGACCGAATTTCTGATCCGATTAAGTGGATCGACCCATACTCAGTTTTTTCTCCGTCTTAGTGAACATACCCCTTTGGCAATTACGGTAAAATTTCGAACGGGTCGCGAGGTGGTGTTAGGGCATAGTTGTTAATCCGATTCTTTCGTAAGGTCATAAATCATTGTATGGAGGTCACCAAGACCGAATTTCTGATCCGATTCAGTGGTTCGACCCATATTCAGTTTTTTCTCCGTCTCATTCTCTATCTCAGTGAACATACCCCTTTGGCAATACTGGCAAAATTTCAAACGGGCCAAGAGGTGGCGTCAGGGCACAGTTATTTATCCGATTCTTTCGTTGGGTCTTAAAATATTGTATGAAAATCACCAAGACCGAATTTTTGATCCGATTTAGTGGTTCGACCCATACTCAGTTTTTTCTCTTGCTTAGTGAACATACCCCTTTGGCAATTACGGCAAATTTCGAACGGGCCGCGAGGTGGCGTCAGGGCATAGTTATTGATTCGATTCTTTCGTAGGGTCCTAAAATAATGTATGGAGGTCACCAAGACCGAATTTCTAATCATATTCAGTGGTTCGACCCATACTCAGTTTTTTCTCCGGATCAGTGAACATACCCCTTTGGCAATACTTGCAAATTTCGAACGGCCCGCGGGGTGGCTCTAGGTCATTATTTTGGATCCGATTCTTTCGTAGGATCATAAAATATTGTATGGAGGTCATCAAGATCGAAAATCTGATCCGATTCAGTGGTTCGACCCTTACTCAGTTTTTTCTTCGGATCAGTGAACATACCCCTTTGGCAATACTGGCAAAATTTCGAACGGCACACTGGGTGGCTATAGGGAATAATTATGGATACGATTCTTTTGTAGGATCATAAAATATAGTATGGAGGCAATCAAGATCGAAAATCTGATCCGATTCAGTGGTTCGACCCATAC
This sequence comes from Bidens hawaiensis, assembly GCF_021521415.1. Taxonomy (NCBI): domain Eukaryota; kingdom Viridiplantae; phylum Streptophyta; class Magnoliopsida; order Asterales; family Asteraceae; genus Bidens; species Bidens hawaiensis. Next base: position 168,720 of record NW_027495445.1, read on the forward strand.
TCAGTTTTTTCTCCGGATCAGTGAACATACCCCTTTGGCAATACTGGCAAAATTTCGAACGGCCCGCGGGGAGGCTATAGGGCATAATTATGGATACGATTCTTTCGTAGGATCATAAAATATTGTATGGAGGTCATCAAGATCGAAAATCTGTTCCGATTCAGTGGTTCGACCCATACTCAGTTTTTTCTCCGGATCAGTGAACATACCCCTTTGGCAATACTGGCAAAATTTCGAACGGGCCGCGGGGTGGCTATAGGGCATAATTGTGGATCCGATTCTTTCGTAGGATCATAAAATATTGTATGGAGGTCACCAAGACCGAATTTCTGATCCGATTCAGTGGTTCGACCCATACTCAGTTTTTTCTCCGGATCAGTGAACATACCCCTTTGGCAATACTTGCAAATTTTGAACGGCCCGCGGGGTGGCTATAGGGCATTATTTTGGATCCGATTCTTTCGTAGGATCATAAAATATTGTATGGAGGTCTTCAAGATCGAAAATCTGATCCGATTCAGTGGTTCGACCCTTACTCAGTTTTTTCTTCGGATCAGTGAACATACCCCTTTGGCAATACTGGCAAAATTTCGAACGGCACACTGGGTGGCTATAGGGAATAATTATGGATACGATTCTTTTGTAGGATCATAAAATATAGTATGGAGGTCATCAAGATCGAAAATCTGATCCGATTCAGCGGTTCGACCCATACACAGTTTTTTCTCCGGATCAGTGAACATACCCCTTTGGCAATACTGGCAAAATTTCGAACGGCCCGCGGGGAGGCTATAGGGCATAATTATGGATACGATTCTTTCGTAGGATCATAAAATATTGTATGGAGGTCATCAAGATCGAAAATCTGTTCCGATTCAGTGGTTCGACCCATACTCAGTTTTTTCTCCGGATCAGTGAACATACCCCTTTGGCAATACTGGCAAAATTTCGAACGGGCCGCGGGGTGGCTATAGGGCATAATTGTGGATCCGATTCTTTCGTAGGATCATAAAATATTGTATGGAGGTCACCAAGACCGAATTTCTGATCCGATTCAGTGGTTCGACCCATACTCAGTTTTTTCTCCGGATCAGTGAACATACCCCTTTGGCATTACTTGCAAATTTCGAACGGCCCGCGGGGTGGCTATAGGGCATTATTTTGGATCCGATTCTTTCGTAGGATCATAAAATATTGTATGGAGGTCATCAAGATCGAAAATCTGATCCGATTCAGTGGTTCGACCCTTACTCAGTTTTTTCTTCGGATCAGTGAACATACCCCTTTGGCAATACTGGCAAAATTTCGAACGGCACACTGGGTGGCTATAGGGAATAATTATGGATACGATTCTTTTGTAGGATCATAAAATATAGTATGGAGGTCATCAAGATCGAAAATCTGTTCCGATTCAGTGGTTCGACCCATACTCAGTTTTTTTCTCCGGATCAGTGAACATACCCCTTTGGCAATACTGGCAAAATTTCGAACGGGCCGCGGGGTGGCTATAGGGCATAATTGTGGATCCGATTCTTTCGTAGGATCATAAAATATTGTATGGAGGTCACCAAGACCGAATTTCTGATCCGATTCAGTGGTTCGACCCATACTCAGTTTTTTCTCCGGATCAGTGAACATACCCCTTTGGCAATACTTGCAAATTTCGAACGGCCCGCGGGGTGGCTATAGGGCATTATTTTGGATCCGATTCTTTCGTAGGATCATAAAATATTGTATGGAGGTCATCAAGATCGAAAATCTGATCCGATTCAGTGGTTCGACCCTTACTCAGTTTTTTCTTCGGATCAGTGAACATACCCCTTTGGCAATACTGGCAAAATTTCGAACGGCACACTGGGTGGCTATAGGGAATAATTATGGATACGATTCTTTTGTAGGATCATAAAATATAGTATGGAGGTCATCAAGATCGAAAATCTGTTCCGATTCAGTGGTTCGACCCATACTCAGTTTTTTCTCCGGATCAGTGAACATATCCCTTTGGCAATACTGGCAAAATTTCGAACGGGCCGCGGGGTGGCTATAGGGCATAATTGTGGATCCGATTCTTTCGTAGGATCATAAAATATTGTATGGAGGTCACCAAGACCAAATTTCTGATCCGATTCAGTGGTTCGACCCATACTCAGTTTTTTCTCCGGATCAGGAACATACCCCTTTGGCAATACTTGCAAATTTCGAACGGCCCGCGGGGTGGCTATAGGGCATTATTTTGGATCCGATTCTTTCGTAGGATCATAAAATATTGTATGGAGGTCATCAAGATCGAAAATCTGATCCGATTCAGTGGTTCGACCCTTACTCAGTTTTTTCTTCGGATCAGTGAACATACCCCTTTGGCAATACTGGCAAAATTTCGAACGGCACACTGGGTGGCTATAGGGAATAATTATGGATACGATTCTTTTGTAGGATCATAAAATATAGTATGGAGGTCATCAAGATCGAAAATCTGATCCGATTCAGTGGTTCGACCCATACACAGTTTTTTCTCCGGATCAGTGAACATACCCCTTTGGCAATACTGGCAAAATTTCGAACGGCCCGCGGGGAGGCTATAGGGCATAATTATGGATACGATTCTTTCGTAGGATCATAAAATATTGTATGGAGGTCATCAAGATCGAAAATCTGTTCCGATTCAGTGGTTCGACCCATACTCAGTTTTTTCTCCGGATCAGTGAACATACCCCTTTGGCAATACTGGCAAAATTTCGAACGGGCCGCGGGGTGGCTATAGGGCATAATTGTGGATCCGATTCTTTCGTAGGATCATAAAATATTGTATGGAGGTCACCAAGACCGAATTTCTGATCCGATTCAGTGGTTCGACCCATACTCAGTTTTTTCTCCGGATCAGTGAACATACCCCTTTGGCAATACTTGCAAATTTCGAACGGCCCGCGGGGTGGCTATAGGGCATTATTTTGGATCCGATTCTTTCGTAGGATCATAAAATATTGTATGGAGGTCATCAAGATCGAAAATCTGATCCGATTCAGTGGTTCGACCCTTACTCAGTTTTTTCTTCGGATCAGTGAACATACCCCTTTGGCAATACTGGCAAAATTTCGAACGGCACACTGGGTGGCTATAGGGAATAATTATGGATACGATTCTTTTGTAGGATCATAAAATATAGTATGGAGGTCATCAAGATCAAAAATCTGATCCGATTCAGTGGTTCGACCCATACACAGTTTTTTCTCCGGATCAGTGAACATACCCCTTTGGCAATACTGGCAAAATTTCGAACGGCCCGCGGGGAGGCTATAGGGCATAATTATGGATACGATTCTTTCGTAGGATCATAAAATATTGTATGGAGGTCATCAAGATCGAAAATCTGTTCCGATTCAGTGGTTCGACCCATACTCAGTTTTTTCTCCGGATCAGTGAACATACCCCTTTGGCAATACTGGCAAAATTTCGAACGGGCCGCGGGGTGGCTATAGGGCATAATTGTGGATCCGATTCTTTCGTAGGATCATAAAATATTGTATGGAGGTCACCAAGACCGAATTTCTGATCCGATTCAGTGGTTCGACCCATACTCAGTTTTTTCTCCGGATCAGCGAACATACCCCTTTGGCAATACTTGCAAATTTCGAACGGCCCGCGGGGTGGCTATAGGGCATTATTTTGGATCCGATTCTTTCGTAGGATCATAAAATATTGTATGGAGGTTATCAAGATCGAAAATCTGATCCGATTCAGTGGTTCGACCCTTACTCAGTTTTTTCTTCGGATCAGTGAACATACCCCTTTGGCAATACTGGCAAAATTTCGAACGGCACACTGGGTGGCTATAGGGAATAATTATGGATACGATTCTTTTGTAGGATCATAAAATATAGTATGGAGGTCATCAAGATCGAAAATCTGTTCCGATTCAGTGGTTCGACCCATACTCAGTTTTTTCTCCGGATCAGTGAACATATCCCTTTGGCAATACTGGCAAAATTTCGAACGGGCCGCGGGGTGGCTATAGGGCATAATTGTGGATCCGATTCTTTCGTAGGATCATAAAATATTGTATGGAGGTCACCAAGACCAAATTTCTGATCCGATTCAGTGGTTCGACCCATACTCAGTTTTTTCTCCGGATCAGCGAACATACCCCTTTGGCAATACTTGCAAATTTCGAACGGCCCGCGGGGTGGCTATAGGGCATTATTTTGGATCCGATTCTTTCGTAGGATCATAAAATATTGTATGGAGGTCATCAAGATCGAAAATCTGATCCGATTCAGTGGTTCGACCCTTACTCAGTTTTTTCTTCGGATCAGTGAACATACCTCTTTGGCAATACTGGCAAAATTTCGAACGGCACACTGGGTGGCTATAGGTAATAATTATGGATACGATTCTTTTGTAGGATCATAAAATATAGTATGGAGGTCATCAAGATCGAAAATCTGATCCGATTCAGTGGTTCGACCCATACACAGTTTTTTCTCCGGATCAGTGAACATACCCCTTTGGCAATACTGGCAAAATTTCGAACGGCCCGCGGGGAGGCTATAGGGCATAATTATGGATACGATTCTTTCGTAGGATCATAAAATATTGTATGGAGGTCATCAAGATCGAAAATCTGTTCCGATTCAGTGGTTCGACCCATACTCAGTTTTTTCTCCGGATCAGTGAACATACCCCTTTGGCAATACTGGCAAAATTTCGAACGGGCCGCGGGGTGGCTATAGGGCATAATTGTGGATCCGATTCTTTCGTAGGATCATAAAATATTGTATGGAGGTCACCAAGACCGAATTTCTGATCCGATTCAGTGGTTCGACCCATACTCAGTTTTTTCTCCGGATCAGTGAACATACCCCTTTGGCATTACTTGCAAATTTCGAACGGCCCGCGGGGTGGCTATAGGGCATTATTTTGGATCCGATTCTTTCGTAGGATCATAAAATATTGTATGGAGGTCATCAAGATCGAAAATCTGATCCGATTCAGTGGTTCGACCCTTACTCAGTTTTTTCTTCGGATCAGTGAACATACCCCTTTGGCAATACTGGCAAAATTTCGAACGGCACACTGGGTGGCTATAGGGAATAATTATGGATACGATTCTTTTGTAGGATCATAAAATATAGTATAGAGGTCATCAAGATCGAAAATCTGTTCCGATTCAGTGGTTCGACCCATACTCAGTTTTTTCTCCGGATCAGTGAACATATCCCTTTGGCAATACTGGCAAAATTTCGAACGGGCCGCGGGGTGGCTATAGGGCATAATTGTGGATCCGATTCTTTCGTAGGATCATAAAATATTGTATGGAGGTCACCAAGACCAAATTTCTGATCCGATTCAGTGGTTCGACCCATACTCAGTTTTTTCTCCGGATCAGTGAACATACCCCTTTGGCAATACTTGCAAATTTCGAACGGCCCGCGGGGTGGCTATAGGGCATTATTTTGGATCCGATTCTTTCGTAGGATCATAAAATAATGTATGGAGGTCATCAAGATCGAAAATCTGATCCGATTCAGTGGTTCGACCCTTACTCAGTTTTTTCTTCGGATCAGTGAACATACCCCTTTGGCAATACTGGCAAAATTTCGAACGGCACACTGGGTGGCTATAGGGAATAATTATGGATACGATTCTTTTGTAGGATCATAAAATATAGTATGGAGGTCATCAAGATCGAAAATCTGATCCGATTCAGTGGTTCGACCCATACACAGTTTTTTCTCCGGATCAGTGAACATACCCCTTTGGCAATACTGGCAAAATTTCGAACGGCCCGCGGGGAGGCTATAGGGCATAATTATGGATACGATTCTTTCGTAGGATCATAAAATATTGTATGGAGGTCATCAAGATCGAAAATCTGTTCCGATTCAGTGGTTCGACCCATACTCAGTTTTTTCTCCGGATCAGTGAACATACCCCTTTGGCAATACTGGCAAAATTTCGAACGGGCCGCGGGGTGGCTATAGGGCATAATTGTGGATCCGATTCTTTCGTAGGATCATAAAATATTGTATGGAGGTCACCAAGACCGAATTTCTGATCCGATTCAGTGGTTCGACCCATACTCAGTTTTTTCTCCGGATCAGTGAACATACCCCTTTGGCAATACTTGCAAATTTCGAACGGCCCGCGGGGTGGCTATAGGGCATTATTTTGGATCCGATTCTTTCGTAGGATCATAAAATATTGTATGGAGGTCATCAAGATCGAAAATCTGATCCGATTCAGTGGTTCGACCCTTACTCAGTTTTTTCTTCGGATCAGTGAACATACCCCTTTGGCAATACTGGCAAAATTTCGAACGGCACACTGGGTGGCTATAGGGAATAATTATGGATACGATTCTTTTGTAGGATCATAAAATATAGTATGGAGGTCATCAAGATCGAAAATCTGTTCCGATTCAGTGGTTCGACCCATACTCAGTTTTTTCTCCGGATCAGTGAACATATCCCTTTGGCAATACTGGCAAAATTTCGAACGGGCCGCGGGGTGGCTATAGGGCATAATTGTGGATCCGATTCTTTCGTAGGATCATAAAATATTGTATGGAGGTCACCAAGACCAAATTTCTGATCCGATTCAGTGGTTCGACCCATACTCAGTTTTTTCTCCGGATCAGGAACATACCCCTTTGGCAATACTTGCAAATTTCGAACGGCCCGCGGGGTGGCTATAGGGCATTATTTTGGATCCGATTCTTTCGTAGGATCATAAAATATTGTATGGAGGTCATCAAGATCGAAAATCTGATCCGATTCAGTGGTTCGACCCTTACTCAGTTTTTTCTTCGGATCAGTGAACATACCCCTTTGGCAATACTGGCAAAATTTCGAACGGCACACTGGGTGGCTATAGGGAATAATTATGGATACGATTCTTTTGTAGGATCATAAAATATAGTATGGAGGTCATCAAGATCGAAAATCTGATCCGATTCAGTGGTTCGACCCATACACAGTTTTTTCTCCGGATCAGTGAACATACCCCTTTGGCAATACTGGCAAAATTTCGAACGGCCCGCGGGGAGGCTATAGGGCATAATTATGGATACGATTCTTTCGTAGGATCATAAAATATTGTATGGAGGTCATCAAGATCGAAAATCTGTTCCGATTCAGTGGTTCGACCCATACTCAGTTTTTTCTCCGGATCAGTGAACATACCCCTTTGGCAATACTGGCAAAATTTCGAACGGGCCGCGGGGTGGCTATAGGGCATAATTGTGGATCCGATTCTTTCGTAGGATCATAAAATATTGTATGGAGGTCACCAAGACCGAATTTCTGATCCGATTCAGTGGTTCGACCCATACTCAGTTTTTTCTCCGGATCAGTGAATATACCCCTTTGGCAATACTTGCAAATTTCGAACGGCCCGCGGGGTGGCTATAGGGCATTATTTTGGATCCGATTCTTTCGTAGGATCATAAAATATTGTATGGAGGTCATCAAGATCGAAAATCTGATCCGATTCAGTGGTTCGACCCTTACTCAGTTTTTTCTTCGGATCAGTGAACATACCCCTTTGGCAATACTGGCAAAATTTCGAACGGCACACTGGGTGGCTATAGGGAATAATTATGGATACGATTCTTTCGTAGGATCATAAAATATTGTATGGAGGTCACCAAGACCAAATTTCTGATCCGATTCAGTGGTTCGACCCATACTCAGTTTTTTCTCCGGATCAGCGAACATACCCCTTTGGCAATACTTGCAAATTTCGAACGGCCCGCGGGGTGGCTATAGGGCATTATTTTGGATCCGATTCTTTCGTAGGATCATAAAATATTGTATGGAGGTCATCAAGATCGAAAATCTGATCCGATTCAGTGGTTCGACCCTTACTCAGTTTTTTCTTCGGATCAGTGAACATACCCCTTTGGCAATACTGGCAAAATTTCGAACGGCACACTGGGTGGCTATAGGGAATAATTATGGATACGATTCTTTCGTAGGATCATAAAATATTGTATGGAGGTCACCAAGACCAAATTTCTGATCCGATTCAGTGGTTCGACCCATACTCAGTTTTTTCTCCGGATCAGCGAACATACCCCTTTGGCAATACTTGCAAATTTCGAACGGCCCGCGGGGTGGCTATAGGGCATTATTTTGGATCCGATTCTTTCGTAGGATCATAAAATATTGTATGGAGGTCATCAAGATCGAAAATCTGATCCGATTCAGTGGTTCGACCCTTACTCAGTTTTTTCTTCGGATCAGTGAACATACCTCTTTGGCAATACTGGCAAAATTTCGAACGGCACACTGGGTGGCTATAGGTAATAATTATGGATACGATTCTTTTGTAGGATCATAAAATATAGTATGGAGGTCATCAAGATCGAAAATCTGATCCGATTCAGTGGTTCGACCCATACACAGTTTTTTCTCCGGATCAGTGAACATACCCCTTTGGCAATACTGGCAAAATTTCGAACGGCCCGCGGGGAGGCTATAGGGCATAATTATGGATACGATTCTTTCGTAGGATCATAAAATATTGTATGGAGGTCATCAAGATCGAAAATCTGTTCCGATTCAGTGGTTCGACCCATACTCAGTTTTTTCTCCGGATCAGTGAACATACCCCTTTGGCAATACTGGCAAAATTTCGAACGGGCCGCGGGGTGGCTATAGGGCATAATTGTGGATCCGATTCTTTCGTAGGATCATAAAATATTGTATGGAGGTCACCAAGACCGAATTTCTGATCCGATTCAGTGGTTCGACCCATACTCAGTTTTTTCTCCGGATCAGTGAACATACCCCTTTGGCATTACTTGCAAATTTCGAACGGCCCGCGGGGTGGCTATAGGGCATTATTTTGGATCCGATTCTTTCGTAGGATCATAAAATATTGTATGGAGGTCATCAAGATCGAAAATCTGATCCGATTCAGTGGTTCGACCCTTACTCAGTTTTTTCTTCGGATCAGTGAACATACCCCTTTGGCAATACTGGCAAAATTTCGAACGGCACACTGGGTGGCTATAGGGAATAATTATGGATACGATTCTTTTGTAGGATCATAAAATATAGTATAGAGGTCATCAAGATCGAAAATCTGTTCCGATTCAGTGGTTCGACCCATACTCAGTTTTTTCTCCGGATCAGTGAACATATCCCTTTGGCAATACTGGCAAAATTTCGAACGGGCCGCGGGGTGGCTATAGGGCATAATTGTGGATCCGATTCTTTCGTAGGATCATAAAATATTGTATGGAGGTCACCAAGACCAAATTTCTGATCCGATTCAGTGGTTCGACCCATACTCAGTTTTTTCTCCGGATCAGTGAACATACCCCTTTGGCAATACTTGCAAATTTCGAACGGCCCGCGGGGTGGCTATAGGGCATTATTTTGGATCCGATTCTTTCGTAGGATCATAAAATAATGTATGGAGGTCATCAAGATCGAAAATCTGATCCGATTCAGTGGTTCGACCCTTACTCAGTTTTTTCTTCGGATCAGTGAACATACCCCTTTGGCAATACTGGCAAAATTTCGAACGGCACACTGGGTGGCTATAGGGAATAATTATGGATACGATTCTTTTGTAGGATCATAAAATATAGTATGGAGGTCATCAAGATCGAAAATCTGATCCGATTCAGTGGTTCGACCCATACACAGTTTTTTCTCCGGATCAGTGAACATACCCCTTTGGCAATACTGGCAAAATTTCGAACGGCCCGCGGGGAGGCTATAGGGCATAATTATGGATACGATTCTTTCGTAGGATCATAAAATATTGTATGGAGGTCATCAAGATCGAAAATCTGTTCCGATTCAGTGGTTCGACCCATACTCAGTTTTTTCTCCGGATCAGTGAACATACCCCTTTGGCAATACTGGCAAAATTTCGAACGGGCCGCGGGGTGGCTATAGGGCATAATTGTGGATCCGATTCTTTCGTAGGATCATAAAATATTGTATGGAGGTCACCAAGACCGAATTTCTGATCCGATTCAGTGGTTCGACCCATACTCAGTTTTTTCTCCGGATCAGTGAACATACCCCTTTGGCAATACTTGCAAATTTCGAACGGCCCGCGGGGTGGCTATAGGGCATTATTTTGGATCCGATTCTTTCGTAGGATCATAAAATATTGTATGGAGGTCATCAAGATCGAAAATCTGATCCGATTCAGTGGTTCGACCCTTACTCAGTTTTTTCTTCGGATCAGTGAACATACCCCTTTGGCAATACTGGCAAAATTTCGAACGGCACACTGGGTGGCTATAGGGCATAATTGTGGATCCGATTCTTTCGTAGGATCATAAAATATTGTATGGAGGTCACCAAGACCGAATTTCTGATCCGATTCAGTGGTTCGACCCATACTCAGTTTTTTCTCCGGATCAGTGAACATACCCCTTTGGCAATACTTGCAAATTTCGAACGGCCCGCGGGGTGGCTATAGGGCATTATTTTGGATCCGATTCTTTCGTAGGATCATAAAATATTGTATGGAGGTCATCAAGATCGAAAATCTGATCCGATTCAGTGGTTCGACCCTTACTCAGTTTTTTCTTCGGATCAGTGAACATACCCCTTTGGCAATACTGGCAAAATTTCGAACGGCACACTGGGTGGCTATAGGGAATAATTATGGATACGATTCTTTTGTAGGATCATAAAATATAGTATGGAGGTCATCAAGATCGAAAATCTGTTCCGATTCAGTGGTTCGACCCATACTCAGTTTTTTCTCCGGATCAGTGAACATATCCCTTTGGCAATACTGGCAAAATTTCGAACGGGCCGCGGGGTGGCTATAGGGCATAATTGTGGATCCGATTCTTTCGTAGGATCATAAAATATTGTATGGAGGTCACCAAGACCAAATTTCTGATCCGATTCAGTGGTTCGACCCATACTCAGTTTTTTCTCCGGATCAGCGAACATACCCCTTTGGCAATAATTGCAAATTTCGAACGGCCCGCGGGGTGGCTATAGGGCATTATTTTGGATCCGATTCTTTCGTAGGATCATAAAATATTGTATGGAGGTCATCAAGATCGAAAATCTGATCCGATTCAGTGGTTCGACCCTTACTCAGTTTTTTCTTCGGATCAGTGAACATACCTCTTTGGCAATACTGGCAAAATTTCGAACGGCACACTGGGTGGCTATAGGGAATAATTATGGATACGATTCTTTTGTAGGATCATAAAATATAGTATGGAGGTCATCAAGATCGAAAATCTGATCCGATTCAGTGGTTCGACCCATACACAGTTTTTTCTCCGGATCAGTGAACATACCCCTTTGGCAATACTGGCAAAATTTCGAACAGCCCGCGGGGAGGCTATAGGGCATAATTATGGATACGATTCTTTCGTAGGATCATAAAATATTGTATGGAGGTCATCAAGATCGAAAATCTGTTCCGATTCAGTGGTTCGACCCATACTCAGTTTTTTCTCCGGATCGGTGAACATACCCCTTTGGCAATACAGGCAAAATTTCGAACGGGCCGCGGGGTGGCTATTGGGCATAATTGTGGATCCGATTCTTTCGTAGGATCATAAAATATTGTATGGAGGTCACCAAGACCGAATTTCTGATCCGATTCAGTGGTTCGACCCATACTCAGTTTTTTCTCCGGATCAGCGAACATACCCCTTTGGCAATACTTGCAAATTTCGAACGGCCCGCGGGGTGGCTATAGGGCATTATTTTGGATCCGATTCTTTCGTAGGATCATAAAATATTGTATGGAGGTCATCAAGATCGAAAATCTGATCCGATTCAGTGGTTCGACCCTTACTCAGTTTTTTCTTCGGATCAGTGAACATACCCCTTTGGCAATACTGGCAAAATTTCTAACGGCACACTGGGTGGCTATAGGGAATAATTATGGATACGATTCTTTTGTAGGATCATAAAATATAGTATGGAGGTCATCAAGATCGAAAATCTGATCCGATTCAGTGGTTCGACCCATACACAGTGTTTTCTCCGGATCAGTGAACATACCCCTGTGGCAATACTGGCAAAATTTCGAACGGCCCGCGGGGAGGCTATAGGGCATAATTATGGATACGATTCTTTCGTAGGATCATAAAATATTGTATGGAGGTCATCAAGATCGAAAATCTGTTCCGATTCAGTGGTTCGACCCATACTCAGTTTTTTCTCCGGATCAGTGAACATACCCCTTTGGCAATACTGGCAAAATTTCGAACGGGCCGCGGGGTGGCTATAGGGCATAATTGTGGATCCGATTCTTTCGTAGGATCATAAAATATTGTATGGAGGTCACCAAGACCGAATTTCTGATCCGATTCAGTGGTTCGACCCATACTCAGTTTTTTCTCCGGATCAGTGAACATACCCCTTTGGCAATACTTGCAAATTTCGAACGGCCCGCGGGGTGGCTATAGGGCATTATTTTGGATCCGATTCTTTCGTAAGATCATAAAATATTGTATGGAGGTCATCAAGATCGAAAATCTGATCCGATTCAGTGGTTCGACCCTTACTCAGTTTTTTCTTCGGATCAGTGAACATACCCCTTTGGCAATACTGGCAAAATTTCGAACGGCACACTGGGTGGCTATAGGGAATAATTATGGATACGATTCTTTTGTAGGATCATAAAATATAGTATGGAGGTCATCAAGATCGAAAATCTGATCCGATTCAGTGGTTCGACCCATACACAGTTTTTTCTCCGGATCAGTGAACATACCCCTTTGGCAATACTGGCAAAATTTCGAACGGCCCGCGGGGAGGCTATAGGGCATAATTATGGATACGATTCTTTCGTAGGATCATAAAATATTGTATGGAGGTCATCAAGATCGAAAATCTGTTCCGATTCAGTGGTTCGACCCATACTCAGTTTTTTCTCCGGATCAGTGAACATACCCCTTTGGCAATACTGGCAAAATTTCGAATGGGCCGCGGGGTGGCTATAGGGCATAATTGTGGATCCGATTCTTTCGTAGGATCATAAAATATTGTATGGAGGTCACCAAGACCGAATTTCTGATCCGATTCAGTGGTTCGACCCATACTCAGTTTTTTCTCCGGATCAGTGAACATCCCCCTTTGGCAATACTTGCAAATTTCGAACGGCCCGCGGGGTGGCTATAGGGCATTATTTTGGATCCGATTCATTCGTAGGATCATAAAATATTGTATGGAGGTCATCAAGATCGAAAATCTGATCCGATTCAGTGGTTCGACCCTTACTCAGTTTTTTCTTCGGATCAGTGAACATACCCCTTTGGCAATACTGGCAAAATTTCGAACGGCACACTGGGTGGCTATAGGGAATAATTATGGATACGATTCTTTTGTAGGATCATAAAATATAGTATGGAGGTCATCAAGATCGAAAATCTGTTCCGATTCAGTGGTTCGACCCATACTCAGTTTTTTCTCCGGATCAGTGAACATATCCCTTTGGCAATACTGGCAAAATTTCGAACGGGCCGCGGGGTGGCTATAGGGCATAATTGTGGATCCGATTCTTTCGTAGGATCATAAAATATTGTATGGAAGTCACCAAGACCAAATTTCTGATCCGATTCAGTGGTTCGACCCATACTCAGTTTTTTCTCCGGATCAGCGAACATACCCCTTTGGCAATACTTGCAAATTTCGAACGGCCCGCGGGGTGGCTATAGGGCATTATTTTGGATCCGATTCTTTCGTAGGATCATAAAATATTGTATGGAGGTCATCAAGATCGAAAATCTGATCCGATTCAGTGGTTCGACCCTTACTCAGTTTTTTCTTCGGATCAGTGAACATACCCCTTTGGCAATACTGGCAAAATTTCGAACGGCACACTGGGTGGCTATAGGGAATAATTATGGATACGATTCTTTTGTAGGATCATAAAATATAGTATGGAGGTCATCAAGATCGAAAATCTGATCCGATTCAGTGGTTCGACCCATACACAGTTTGTTCTCCGGATCAGTGAACATACCCCTTTGGCAATACTGGCAAAATTTCGAACGGCCCGCGGGGAGGCTATAGGGCATAATTATGGATACGATTCTTTCGTAGGATCATAAAATATTGTATGGAGGTCATCAAGATCGAAAATCTGTTCCGATTCAGTGGTTCGACCCATACTCAGTTTTTTCTCCGGATCAGTGAACATACCCCTTTGGCAATACTGGCAAAATTTCGAACGGGCCGCGGGGTGGCTATAGGGCATAATTGTGGATCCGATTCTTTCGTAGGATCATAAAATATTGTATGGAGGTCACCAAGACCGAATTTCTAATCCGATTCAGTGGTTCGACCCATACTCAGTTTTTTCTCCGGATCAGTGAACATACCCCTTTGGCAATACTTGCAAATTTCGAACGGCCCGCGGGGTGGCTATAGGGCATTATTTTGGATCCGATTCTTTCGTAGGATCATAAAATATTGTATGGAGGTCATCAAGATCGAAAATCTGATCCGATTCAGTGGTTCGACCCTTACTCAGTTTTTTCTTCGGATCAGTGAACATACCCCTTTGGCAATACTGGCAAAATTTCGAACGGCACACTGGGTGGCTATAGGGAATAATTATGGATACGATTCTTTTGTATGATCATAAAATATAGTATGGAGGTCATCAAGATCGAAAATCTGATCCGATTCAGTGGTTCGACCCATACTCAGTTTTTTCTCCGGATCAGTGAACATACCCCTTTGGCAATACTGGCAAAATTTCGAACGGCCCGCGGGGAGGCTATAGGGCATAATTATGGATAAGATTCTTTCGTAGGATCATAAAATATTGTATGGAGGTCATCAAGATCGAAAATCTGTTCTGATTCAGTGGTTCGACCCATACTCAGTTTTTTCTCCGGATCAGTGAACATACCCCTTTGGCAATACTGGCAAAATTTCGAACGGGCCGCGGGGTGGCTATAGGGCATAATTGTGGATCCGATTCTTTCGTAGGATCATAAAATATTGTATGGAGGTCACCAAGACCGAATTTCTGATCCGATTCAGTGGTTCGACCCATACTCAGTTTTTTCTCCGGATCAGTGAACATACCCCTTTGGCAGTACTTGCAAATTTCGAACGGCCCGCGGGGTGGCTATAGGGCATTATTTTGGATCCGATTCTTTCGTAGGATCATAAAATATTGTATGGAGGTCATCAAGATCGAAAATCTGATCCGATTCAGTGGTTCGACCCTTACTCAGTTTTTTCTTCGGATCAGTGAACATACCCCTTTGGCAATACTGGCAAAACGGCACACTGGGTGGCTATAGGGAATAATTATGGATACGATTCTTTTGTAGGATCATAAAATATAGTATGGAGGTCATCAAGATCGAAAATCTGATCCGATTCAGTGGTTCGACCCATACTCAGTTTTTTCTCCGGATCAGTGAACATACCCCTTTGGCAATACTGGCAAAATTTCGAACGGCCCGCGGGGAGGCTATAGGGCATAATTATGGATACGATTCTTTCCTAGGATCATAAAATATTGTATGGAGGTCATCAAGATCGAAAATCTGTTCAGATTCAGTGGTTCGACCCATACTCAGTTTTTTTCCGGATCAGTGAACATACCCCTTTGGCAATACTGGCAAAATTTCGAACGGGCCGCGGGGTGGCTATAGGGCATAATTGTGGATCCGATTCTTTCGTAAGATCATAAAATATTGTATGGAGGTCACCAAGACCGAATTTCTGATCCGATTCAGTGGTTCGACCCATACTCAGTTTTTTCTCCGGATCAGTGAACATACCCCTTTGGCAATACTTGCAAATTTCGAACGGCCCGCGGGGTGGCTATAGGGCATAATTTTGGATCCGATTCTTTCGTAGGATCATAAAATATTGTATGGTGGTCATCAAGATCGAAAATCTGATCTGATTCAGTGGTTCGACCGTTACTCAGTTTTTTCTTCGGAACAGTGAACATACCCCTTTGGCAATACGGGTAAAATTTCGAACGGCCCGCGGGGTGGCTATATGGCATAATTATGGATACGATTCTTTCGTAGGATCATAAAATATTGTATGGAGGTCATCAAGATCGAAAATCTGTTCCGATTCAGTGGTTCGACCCATACTCAGTTTTTTCTCCGGATCAGTGAACATACCCCTTTGGCAATACTGGCAAAATTTCGAACGGGCCGCGGGATGGCTATAGGGCATAATTGTGGATCCGATTCTTTCGTAGGATCATAAAATATTGTACGGAGGTCATCAAGATCAAAAATCTGTTCCGATTCAGTGGTTCGATCCATACTCAGTTTTTTCTCCAGATCAGTGAACATACCCCTTTGGCAATACCGGCAAAATTTCGAACGGGCCGCGGGGTGGCTATAGGGCATAATTGTGGATCCGATTCTTTCGTAGGATCATAAAATATTGTATAAAGGTCACCAAGACCGAATTTCTGATCAGATTCAGTGGTTCGACCCATACTCAGTTTTTTCTTCGGATCAGTGAACATACCCCTTTGGCAATACGGGCAAAATTTCGAACGGCCCGCGGGGTGGCTATAGGGCATAATTATGGATACGAATCTTTCGTAGGATCATAAAATATTGTATGGAGGTCATCAAGATCGAAAATCTGTTCCGATTCAGTGGTTCGACCCATACTCATTTTTTTCTCCGGATATGTGAACATACCCCTTTGGCAATACTGGCAAAATTTCGAACGGGCCTCGGGGTGGCTATAGGGCATAATTGTGGATCCGATTCTTTCGAAGGATCATAAAATATTGTATGGAGGTCATCAAGATCGAAAATCTGTTCCGATTCAGTGGTTCGACCCATACTCAGTTTTTTCTCCGTATCACTGAACATGCCCCTTTGAAAATACTGGCAAAATTTCGAACGGGCCGCGGGGTGGCTATAGGGCATAATTGTGGATCCAATTCTTTCGTAGGATCATAAAATATTGTATAGAGGTCACCAAGACCGAATTTCTGATCAGATTCAGTGGTTCGACCCATACTCAGTTTTTTCTTCGGATCAGTGAACATACCCCTTTGGCAATACGGGCAAAATTTCGAACGGCCCGCGGGGTGGCTATAGGGCATAATTATGGATACGAATCTTTCGTAGGATCATAAAATATTTTATGGAGGACATCAAGATCTAAAATCTGTTCCGATTAAGTGGTTCGACCCATACTCAGTTTTTTCTCCGGATCAGTGAACATACCACTTTGGCAATACTGGCAAAATTTCGAACGGGCCGCGGGGTGGCTTTAGGGCATAATTGTGGATCCGATTCTTTCGTAGGATCATAAAATATTGTATGGAGGTCACCAAGATCGAAAATCTGATCCGATTCAGTGGTTCGACCCATTCTCAGTTTTTTCTTAGGATCAGTGAACATACCCCTTTGGCAATACGGGTAAAATTTCGAACGGCCCGCGGGGTGGCTATAGGGCATAATTATGGATACGATTCTTTCGTAGGATAATAAAATATTGTATGGAGGTCATCAAGATCGAAAATCTGTTCCGATTAAGTGGTTCGACCCATACTCAGTTTTTTCTCCGGATCAGTGAACATACCACTTTGGCAATACTAGCAAAATTTCGAACGGGCCGCGGGGTGGCTATAGGTCATAATTGTGGATCCGATTCTTTCGTAGGATCATAAAATATTGTATACAGGTCACCAAGACCGAATTTCTGTTCCGATTCAGTGGTTCGACCCATACTCAGTTTTTTCTCCGGATCAGTGAACATACCACTTTGGCAATACTGGCAAAATTTCGAACGGGCCGCGGGGTGGCTTTAGGGCATAATTGTGGATCCGATTCTTTCGTAGGATCATAAAATATTGTATGGAGGTCACCAAGATCGAAAATCTGATCCGATTCAGTGGTTCGACCCATTCTCAGTTTTTTCTTCGGATCAGTGAACATACCCCTTTGGCAATACGGGCAAAATTTCGAACGGCCCGCGGGGTGGCTATAGGGCATAATTATGGATACGATTCTTTCGTAGGATAATAAAATATTGTATGGAGGTCATCAAGATCGAAAATCTGTTCCGATTAAGTGGTTCGACCCATACTCAGTTTTTTCTCCGGATCAGTGAACATACCACTTTGGCAATACTAGCAAAATTTCGAACGGGCCGCGGGGTGGCTATAGGTCATAATTGTGGATCCGATTCTTTCGTAGGATCATAAAATATTGTATACAGGTCACCAAGACCGAATTTCTGTTCCGATTCAGTGGTTCGACCCATACTCAGTTTTTTCTCCGGATCAGTGAACATACCACTTTGGCAATACTGGCAAAATTTCGAACGGGCCGCGGGGTGGCTTTAGGGCATAATTGTGGATCCGATTCTTTCGTAGGATCATAAAATATTGTATGGAGGTCACCAAGATCGAAAATCTGATCCGATTCAGTGGTTCGACCCATTCTCAGTTTTTTCTTCGGATCAGTGAACATACCCCTTTGGCAATACGGGCAAAATTTCGAACGGCCCGCGGGGTGGCTATAGGGCATAATTATGGATACGATTCTTTCGTAGGATAATAAAATATTGTATGGAGGTCATCAAAATCGAAAATCTGTTCCGATTAAGTGGTTCGACCCATACTCAGTTTTTTCTCCGGATCAGTGAACATACCACTTTGGCAATACTAGCAAAATTTCGAACGGGCCGCGGGGTGGCTATAGGTCATAATTGTGGATCCGATTCTTTCGTAGGATCATAAAATATTGTATACAGGTCACCAAGACCGAATTTCTGTTCCGATTCAGTGGTTCGACCTATACTCAGTTTTTTCTTCGGATCAGTGAACATACCCCTTTGGCAATACGGGCAAAATTTCGAACGGCCCGCGGGGTGGCTATAGGGCATAATTATGGATACGATTCTTTCGTAGGATAATAAAATATTGTATGGAGGTCATCAAAATCGAAAATCTGTTCCGATTAAGTGGTTCGACCCATACTCAGTTTTTTCTCCGGATCAGTGAACATACCACTTTGGCAATACTAGCAAAATTTCGAACGGGCCGCGGGGTGGCTATAGGTCATAATTGTGGATCCGATTCTTTCGTAGGATCATAAAATATTGTATACAGGTCACCAAGACCGAATTTCTGTTCCGATTCAGTGGTTCGACCCATACTCAGTTTTTTCTTCGGATCAGTGAACATACCCCTTTGGCAATACGGGCAAACTTTCGAACGGCCCGCGGGGTGGCTATAGGGCATAATTATGGATACGATTCTTTCGTAGGATCATAAAATATTGTATGGAGGTCATCAAGATCGAAAATCTGTTCCGATTCAGTGGTTCGACCCATACTCAGTTTTTTTCCGGATCAGTGAACATACCCCTTTGGCAATACTGCCAAAATTTCGAACGGGCCTCGGGGTGGCTATAGGGAATAATTGTGGATCCGATTCTTTCGAAGGATCATAAAATATTGTATGGAGGTCATCAAGATCGAAAATCTGTTCCGATTCAGTGGTTCGACCCATACTCAGTTTTTTCTCCGTATCACTGAACATGCCCCTTTGGAAATACTGGCAAAATTTCGAACGGGCCGCGGGGTGGCTATAGGGCATAATTGTGGATCCGATTCTTTCATAGGATCATAAAATATTGTATAGAGGTCACCAAGACCGAATTTCTGATCAGATTCAGTGGTTCGACCCATACTCAGTTTTTTCTTCGGATCAGTGAACATACCCCTTTGGCAATACGGGCAAAATTTCGAACGGCCCGCGGGGAGGCTATAGGGCATAATTATGGATACGAATCTTTCGTAGGATCATAAAATATTGTATGGAGGACATCAAGATCGAAAATCTGTTCCGATTAAGTGGTTCGACCCATACTCAGTTTTTTCTCCGGATCAGTGAACATACCACTTTGGCAATACTGGCAAAATTTCGAACGGGCCGCGGGGTGGCTTTAGGGCATAATTGTGGATTCGATTCTTTCGTAGGATCATAAAATATTGTATGGAGGTCACCAAGATCGAAAATCTGATCCGATTGAGTGGTTCGACCCATTCTCAGTTTTTTCTTCGGATCAGTGAACATACCCCTTTGGCAATACGGGCAAAATTTCGAACGGCCCGCGGGGTGGCTATAGGGCATAATTATGGATACGATTCTTTCGTAGGATAATAAAATATTGTATGGAGGTCATCAAGATCGAAAATCTGTTCCGATTCAGTGGTTCGACCCATACTCATTTTTTTCTCCGGATCAGTGAACATACCCCTTTGGCAATACTGGCAAAATTTCGAACGGGCCTCGGGGTGGCTATAGGGCATAATTGTGGATCCGATTCTTTCGAAGGATCATAAAATATTGTATGGAGGTCATCAAGATCGAAAATCTGTTCCGATTCAGTGGTTCGACCCATACTCAGTTTTTTCTCCGTATCACTGAACATGCCCCTTTGAAAATACTGGCAAAATTTCGAACGGGCCGCGGGGTGGCTATAGGGCATAATTGTGGATCCAATTCTTTCGTAGGATCATAAAATATTGTATAGAGGTCACCAAGACCGAATTTCTGATCAGATTCAGTGGTTCGACCCATACTCAGTTTTTTCTTCGGATCAGTGAACATACCCCTTTGGCAATACGGGCAAAATTTCGAACGGCCCGCGGGGTGGCTATAGGGCATAATTATGGATACGAATCTTTCGTAGGATCATAAAATATTTTATGGAGGACATCAAGATCTAAAATCTGTTCCGATTAAGTGGTTCGACCCATACTCAGTTTTTTCTCCGGATCAGTGAACATACCACTTTGGCAATACTGGCAAAATTTCGAACGGGCCGCGGGGTGGCTTTAGGGCATAATTGTGGATCCGATTCTTTCGTAGGATCATAAAATATTGTATGGAGGTCACCAAGATCGAAAATCTGATCCGATTCAGTGGTTCGACCCATTCTCAGTTTTTTCTTAGGATCAGTGAACATACCCCTTTGGCAATACGGGTAAAATTTCGAACGGCCCGCGGGGTGGCTATAGGGCATAATTATGGATACGATTCTTTCGTAGGATAATAAAATATTGTATGGAGGTCATCAAGATCGAAAATCTGTTCCGATTAAGTGGTTCGACCCATACTCAGTTTTTTCTCCGGATCAGTGAACATACCACTTTGGCAATACTAGCAAAATTTCGAACGGGCCGCGGGGTGGCTATAGGTCATAATTGTGGATCCGATTCTTTCGTAGGATCATAAAATATTGTATACAGGTCACCAAGACCGAATTTCTGTTCCGATTCAGTGGTTCGACCCATACTCAGTTTTTTCTCCGGATCAGTGAACATACCACTTTGGCAATACTGGCAAAATTTCGAACGGGCCGCGGGGTGGCTTTAGGGCATAATTGTGGATCCGATTCTTTCGTAGGATCATAAAATATTGTATGGAGGTCACCAAGATCGAAAATCTGATCCGATTCAGTGGTTCGACCCATTCTCAGTTTTTTCTTCGGATCAGTGAACATACCCCTTTGGCAATACGGGCAAAATTTCGAACGGCCCGCGGGGTGGCTATAGGGCATAATTATGGATACGATTCTTTCGTAGGATAATAAAATATTGTATGGAGGTCATCAAAATCGAAAATCTGTTCCGATTAAGTGGTTCGACCCATACTCAGTTTTTTCTCCGGATCAGTGAACATACCACTTTGGCAATACTAGCAAAATTTCGAACGGGCCGCGGGGTGGCTATAGGTCATAATTGTGGATCCGATTCTTTCGTAGGATCATAAAATATTGTATACAGGTCACCAAGACCGAATTTCTGTTCCGATTCAGTGGTTCGACCTATACTCAGTTTTTTCTTCGGATCAGTGAACATACCCCTTTGGCAATACGGGCAAAATTTCGAACGGCCCGCGGGGTGGCTATAGGGCATAATTATGGATACGATTCTTTCGTAGGATAATAAAATATTGTATGGAGGTCATCAAAATCGAAAATCTGTTCCGATTAAGTGGTTCGACCCATACTCAGTTTTTTCTCCGGATCAGTGAACATACCACTTTGGCAATACTAGCAAAATTTCGAACGGGCCGCGGGGTGGCTATAGGTCATAATTGTGGATCCGATTCTTTCGTAGGATCATAAAATATTGTATACAGGTCACCAAGACCGAATTTCTGTTCCGATTCAGTGGTTCGACCCATACTCAGTTTTTTCTTCGGATCAGTGAACATACCCCTTTGGCAATACGGGCAAACTTTCGAACGGCCCGCGGGGTGGCTATAGGGCATAATTATGGATACGATTCTTTCGTAGGATCATAAAATATTGTATGGAGGTCATCAAGATCGAAAATCTGTTCCGATTCAGTGGTTCGACCCATACTCAGTTTTTTTCCGGATCAGTGAACATACCCCTTTGGCAATACTGCCAAAATTTCGAACGGGCCTCGGGGTGGCTATAGGGAATAATTGTGGATCCGATTCTTTCGAAGGATCATAAAATATTGTATGGAGGTCATCAAGATCGAAAATCTGTTCCGATTCAGTGGTTCGACCCATACTCAGTTTTTTTCCGGATCAGTGAACATACCCCTTTGGCAATACTGCCAAAATTTCGAACGGGCCTCGGGGTGGCTATAGGGAATAATTGTGGATCCGATTCTTTCGAAGGATCATAAAATATTGTATGGAGGTCATCAAGATCGAAAATCTGTTCCGATTCAGTGGTTCGACCCATACTCAGTTTTTTCTCCGTATCACTGAACATGCCCCTTTGGAAATACTGGCAAAATTTCGAACGGGCCGCGGGGTGGCTATAGGGCATAATTGTGGATCCGATTCTTTCATAGGATCATAAAATATTGTATAGAGGTCACCAAGACCGAATTTCTGATCAGATTCAGTGGTTCGACCCATACACAGTTTTTTCTTCGGATCAGTAAACATACCCCTTTGGCAATACGGGCAAAATTTCGAACGGCCCGCGGGGAGGCTATAGGGCATAATTATGGATACGAATCTTTCGTAGGATCATAAAATATTGTATGGAGGACATCAAGATCGAAAATCTGTTCCGATTAAGTGGTTCGACCCATACTCAGTTTTTTCTCCGGATCAGTGAACATACCACTTTGGCAATACTGGCAAAATTTCGAACGGGCCGCGGGGTGGCTTTAGGGCATAATTGTGGATTCGATTCTTTCGTAGGATCATAAAATATTGTATGGAGGTCACCAAGATCGAAAATCTGATCCGATTCAGTGGTTCGACCCATTCTCAGTTTTTTCTTCGGATCAGTGAACATACCCCTTTGGCAATACGGGCAAAATTTCGAACGGCCCGCGGGGTGGCTATAGGGCATAATTATGGATACGATTCTTTCGTAGGATAATAAAATATTGTATGGAGGTCATCAAGATCGAAAATCTGTTCCGATTCAGTGGTTCGACCCATACTCATTTTTTTCTCCGGATCAGTGAACATACCCCTTTGGCAATACTGGCAAAATTTCGAACGGGCCTCGGGGTGGCTATAGGGCATAATTGTGGATCCGATTCTTTCGAAGGATCATAAAATATTGTATGGAGGTCATCAAGATCGAAAATCTGTTCCGATTCAGTGGTTCGACCCATACTCAGTTTTTTCTCCGTATCACTGAACATGCCCCTTTGAAAATACTGGCAAAATTTCGAACGGGCCGCGGGGTGGCTATAGGGCATAATTGTGGATCCAATTCTTTCGTAGGATCATAAAATATTGTATAGAGGTCACCAAGACCGAATTTCTGATCAGATTCAGTGGTTCGACCCATACTCAGTTTTTTCTTCGGATCAGTGAACATACCCCTTTGGCAATACGGGCAAAATTTCGAACGGCCCGCGGGGTGGCTATAGGGCATAATTATGGATACGAATCTTTCGTAGGATCATAAAATATTTTATGGAGGACATCAAGATCTAAAATCTGTTCCGATTAAGTGGTTCGACCCATACTCAGTTTTTTCTCCGGATCAGTGAACATACCACTTTGGCAATACTGGCAAAATTTCGAACGGGCCGCGGGGTGGCTTTAGGGCATAATTGTGGATCCGATTCTTTCGTAGGATCATAAAATATTGTATGGAGGTCACCAAGATCGAAAATCTGATCCGATTCAGTGGTTCGACCCATTCTCAGTTTTTTCTTAGGATCAGTGAACATACCCCTTTGGCAATACGGGTAAAATTTCGAACGGCCCGCGGGGTGGCTATAGGGCATAATTATGGATACGATTCTTTCGTAGGATAATAAAATATTGTATGGAGGTCATCAAGATCGAAAATCTGTTCCGATTAAGTGGTTCGACCCATACTCAGTTTTTTCTCCGGATCAGTGAACATACCACTTTGGCAATACTAGCAAAATTTCGAACGGGCCGCGGGGTGGCTATAGGTCATAATTGTGGATCCGATTCTTTCGTAGGATCATAAAATATTGTATACAGGTCACCAAGACCGAATTTCTGTTCCGATTCAGTGGTTCGACCCATACTCAGTTTTTTCTCCGGATCAGTGAACATACCACTTTGGCAATACTGGCAAAATTTCGAACGGGCCGCGGGGTGGCTTTAGGGCATAATTGTGGATCCGATTCTTTCGTAGGATCATAAAATATTGTATGGAGGTCACCAAGATCGAAAATCTGATCCGATTCAGTGGTTCGACCCATTCTCAGTTTTTTCTTCGGATCAGTGAACATACCCCTTTGGCAATACGGGCAAAATTTCGAACGGCCCGCGGGGTGGCTATAGGGCATAATTATGGATACGATTCTTTCGTAGGATAATAAAATATTGTATGGAGGTCATCAAAATCGAAAATCTGTTCCGATTAAGTGGTTCGACCCATACTCAGTTTTTTCTCCGGATCAGTGAACATACCACTTTGGCAATACTAGCAAAATTTCGAACGGGCCGCGGGGTGGCTATAGGTCATAATTGTGGATCCGATTCTTTCGTAGGATCATAAAATATTGTATACAGGTCACCAAGACCGAATTTCTGTTCCGATTCAGTGGTTCGACCTATACTCAGTTTTTTCTTCGGATCAGTGAACATACCCCTTTGGCAATACGGGCAAAATTTCGAACGGCCCGCGGGGTGGCTATAGGGCATAATTATGGATACGATTCTTTCGTAGGATAATAAAATATTGTATGGAGGTCATCAAAATCGAAAATCTGTTCCGATTAAGTGGTTCGACCCATACTCAGTTTTTTTCTCCGGATCAGTGAACATACCACTTTGGCAATACTAGCAAAATTTCGAACGGGCCGCGGGGTGGCTATAGGTCATAATTGTGGATCCGATTCTTTCGTAGGATCATAAAATATTGTATACAGGTCACCAAGACCGAATTTCTGTTCCGATTCAGTGGTTCGACCCATACTCAGTTTTTTCTTCGGATCAGTGAACATACCCCTTTGGCAATACGGGCAAACTTTCGAACGGCCCGCGGGGTGGCTATAGGGCATAATTATGGATACGATTCTTTCGTAGGATCATAAAATATTGTATGGAGGTCATCAAGATCGAAAATCTGTTCCGATTCAGTGGTTCGACCCATACTCAGTTTTTTTCCGGATCAGTGAACATACCCCTTTGGCAATACTGCCAAAATTTCGAACGGGCCTCGGGGTGGCTATAGGGAATAATTGTGGATCCGATTCTTTCGAAGGATCATAAAATATTGTATGGAGGTCATCAAGATCGAAAATCTGTTCCGATTCAGTGGTTCGACCCATACTCAGTTTTTTCTCCGTATCACTGAACATGCCCCTTTGGAAATACTGGCAAAATTTCGAACGGGCCGCGGGGTGGCTATAGGGCATAATTGTGGATCCGATTCTTTCATAGGATCATAAAATATTGTATAGAGGTCACCAAGACCGAATTTCTGATCAGATTCAGTGGTTCGACCCATACACAGTTTTTTCTTCGGATCAGTGAACATACCCCTTTGGCAATACGGGCAAAATTTCGAACGGCCCGCGGGGAGGCTATAGGGCATAATTATGGATACGAATCTTTCGTAGGATCATAAAATATTGTATGGAGGACATCAAGATCGAAAATCTGTTCCGATTAAGTGGTTCGACCCATACTCAGTTTTTTCTCCGGATCAGTGAACATACCACTTTGGCAATACTGGCAAAATTTCGAACGGGCCGCGGGGTGGCTTTAGGGCATAATTGTGGATTCGATTCTTTCGTAGGATCATAAAATATTGTATGGAGGTCACCAAGATCGAAAATCTGATCCGATTGAGTGGTTCGACCCATTCTCAGTTTTTTCTTCGGATCAGTGAACATACCCTTTGGCAATACGGGCAAAATTTCGAACGGCCCGCGGGGTGGCTATAGGGCATAATTATGGATACGATTCTTTCGTAGGATAATAAAATATTGTATGGAGGTCATCAAGATCGAAAATCTGTTCCGATTCAGTGGTTCGACCCATACTCATTTTTTTCTCCGGATCAGTGAACATACCCCTTTGGCAATACTGGCAAAATTTCGAACGGGCCTCGGGGTGGCTATAGGGCATAATTGTGGATCCGATTCTTTCGAAGGATCATAAAATATTGTATGGAGGTCATCAAGATCGAAAATCTGTTCCGATTCAGTGGTTCGACCCATACTCAGTTTTTTCTCCGTATCACTGAACATGCCCCTTTGAAAATACTGGCAAAATTTCGAACGGGCCGCGGGGTGGCTATAGGGCATAATTGTGGATCCAATTCTTTCGTAGGATCATAAAATATTGTATAGAGGTCACCAAGACCGAATTTCTGATCAGATTCAGTGGTTCGACCCATACTCAGTTTTTTCTTCGGATCAGTGAACATACCCCTTTGGCAATACGGGCAAAATTTCGAACGGCCCGCGGGGTGGCTATAGGGCATAATTATGGATACGAATCTTTCGTAGGATCATAAAATATTTTATGGAGGACATCAAGATCTAAAATCTGTTCCGATTAAGTGGTTCGACCCATACTCAGTTTTTTCTCCGGATCAGTGAACATACCACTTTGGCAATACTGGCAAAATTTCGAACGGGCCGCGGGGTGGCTTTAGGGCATAATTGTGGATCCGATTCTTTCGTAGGATCATAAAATATTGTATGGAGGTCACCAAGATCGAAAATCTGATCCGATTCAGTGGTTCGACCCATTCTCAGTTTTTTCTTAGGATCAGTGAACATACCCCTTTGGCAATACGGGTAAAATTTCGAACGGCCCGCGGGGTGGCTATAGGGCATAATTATGGATACGATTCTTTCGTAGGATAATAAAATATTGTATGGAGGTCATCAAGATCGAAAATCTGTTCCGATTAAGTGGTTCGACCCATACTCAGTTTTTTCTCCGGATCAGTGAACATACCACTTTGGCAATACTAGCAAAATTTCGAACGGGCCGCGGGGTGGCTATAGGTCATAATTGTGGATCCGATTCTTTCGTAGGATCATAAAATATTGTATACAGGTCACCAAGACCGAATTTCTGTTCCGATTCAGTGGTTCGACCCATACTCAGTTTTTTCTCCGGATCAGTGAACATACCACTTTGGCAATACTGGCAAAATTTCGAACGGGCCGCGGGGTGGCTTTAGGGCATAATTGTGGATCTGATTCTTTCGTAGGATCATAAAATATTGTATGGAGGTCACCAAGATCGAAAATCTGATCCGATTCAGTGGTTCGACCCATTCTCAGTTTTTTCTTCGGATCAGTGAACATACCCCTTTGGCAATACGGGCAAAATTTCGAACGGCCCGCGGGGTGGCTATAGGGCATAATTATGGATACGATTCTTTCGTAGGATAATAAAATATTGTATGGAGGTCATCAAGATCGAAAATCTGTTCCGATTAAGTGGTTCGACCCATACTCAGTTTTTTCTCCGGATCAGTGAACATACCACTTTGGCAATACTAGCAAAATTTCGAACGGGCCGCGGGGTGGCTATAGGTCATAATTGTGGATCCGATTCTTTCGTAGGATCATAAAATATTGTATACAGGTCACCAAGACCGAATTTCTGTTCCGATTCAGTGGTTCGACCCATACTCAGTTTTTTCTCCGGATCAGTGAACATACCACTTTGGCAATACTGGCAAAATTTCGAACGGGCCGCGGGGTGGCTTTAGGGCATAATTGTGGATCCGATTCTTTCGTAGGATCATAAAATATTGTATGGAGGTCACCAAGATCGAAAATCTGATCCGATTCAGTGGTTCGACCCATTCTCAGTTTTTTCTTCGGATCAGTGAACATACCCCTTTGGCAATACGGGCAAAATTTCGAACGGCCCGCGGGGTGGCTATAGGGCATAATTATGGATACGATTCTTTCGTAGGATAATAAAATATTGTATGGAGGTCATCAAAATCGAAAATCTGTTCCGATTAAGTGGTTCGACCCATACTCAGTTTTTTCTCCGGATCAGTGAACATACCACTTTGGCAATACTAGCAAAATTTCGAACGGGCCGCGGGGTGGCTATAGGTCATAATTGTGGATCCGATTCTTTCGTAGGATCATAAAATATTGTATACAGGTCACCAAGACCGAATTTCTGTTCCGATTCAGTGGTTCGACCTATACTCAGTTTTTTCTTCGGATCAGTGAACATACCCCTTTGGCAATACGGGCAAAATTTCGAACGGCCCGCGGGGTGGCTATAGGGCATAATTATGGATACGATTCTTTCGTAGGATAATAAAATATTGTATGGAGGTCATCAAAATCGAAAATCTGTTCCGATTAAGTGGTTCGACCCATACTCAGTTTTTTCTCCGGATCAGTGAACATACCACTTTGGCAATACTAGCAAAATTTCGAACGGGCCGCGGGGTGGCTATAGGTCATAATTGTGGATCCGATTCTTTCGTAGGATCATAAAATATTGTATACAGGTCACCAAGACCGAATTTCTGTTCCGATTCAGTGGTTCGACCTATACTCAGTTTTTTCTTCGGATCAGTGAACATACCCCTTTGGCAATACGGGCAAAATTTCGAACGGCCCGCGGGGTGGCTATAGGGCATAATTATGGATACGATTCTTTCGTAGGATAATAAAATATTGTATGGAGGTCATCAAAATCGAAAATCTGTTCCGATTAAGTGGTTCGACCCATACTCAGTTTTTTCTCCGGATCAGTGAACATACCACTTTGGCAATACTAGCAAAATTTCGAACGGGCCGCGGGGTGGCTATAGGTCATAATTGTGGATCCGATTCTTTCGTAGGATCATAAAATATTGTATACAGGTCACCAAGACCGAATTTCTGTTCCGATTCAGTGGTTCGACCCATACTCAGTTTTTTCTTCGGATCAGTGAACATACCCCTTTGGCAATACGGGCAAACTTTCGAACGGCCCGCGGGGTGGCTATAGGGCATAATTATGGATACGATTCTTTCGTAGGATCATAAAATATTGTATGGAGGTCATCAAGATCGAAAATCTGTTCCGATTCAGTGGTTCGACCCATACTCAGTTTTTTTCCGGATCAGTGAACATACCCCTTTGGCAATACTGCCAAAATTTCGAACGGGCCTCGGGGTGGCTATAGGGAATAATTGTGGATCCGATTCTTTCGAAGGATCATAAAATATTGTATGGAGGTCATCAAGATCGAAAATCTGTTCCGATTCAGTGGTTCGACCCATACTCAGTTTTTTCTCTGTATCACTGAACATGCCCCTTTGGAAATACTGGCAAAATTTCGAACGGGCCGCGGGGTGGCTATAGGGCATAATTGTGGATCCGATTCTTTCGTAGGATCATAAAATATTGTATAGAGGTCACCAAGACCGAATTTCTGATCAGATTCAGTGGTTCGACCCATACTCAGTTTTTTCTTCGGATCAGTGAACATACCCCTTTGGCAATACGGGCAAAATTTCGAACGGCCCGCGGGGAGGCTATAGGGCATAATTATGGATACGAATCTTTCGTAGGATCATAAAATATTGTATGGAGGACATCAAGATCGAAAATCTGTTCCGATTAAGTGGTTCGACCCATACTCAGTTTTTTCTCCGGATCAGTGAACATACCACTTTGGCAATACTGGCAAAATTTCGAACGGGCCGCGGGGTGGCTTTAGGGCATAATTGTGGATTCGATTCTTTCGTAGGATCATAAAATATTGTATGGAGGTCACCAAGATCGAAAATCTGATCCGATTGAGTGGTTCGACCCATTCTCAGTTTTTTCTTCGGATCAGTGAACATACCCCTTTGGCAATACGGGCAAAATTTCGAACGGCCCGCGGGGTGGCTATAGGGCATAATTATGGATACGATTCTTTCGTAGGATAATAAAATATTGTATGGAGGTCATCAAGATCGAAAATCTGTTCCGATTAAGTGGTTCGACCCATACTCAGTTTTTTCTCCGGATCAGTGAACATACCACTTTGGCAATACTAGCAAAATTTCGAACGGGCCGCGGGGTGGCTATAGGTCATAAATGTGGATCCGATTCTTTCGTAGGATCATAAAATATTGTATACAGGTCACCAAGACCGAATTTCTGTTCCGATTCAGTGGTTCGACCCATACTCAGTTTTTTCTCCGGATCAGTGAACATACCACTTTGGCAATACTGGCAAAATTTCGAACGGGCCGCGGGGTGGCTTTAGGGCATAATTGTGGATCCGATTCTTTCGTAGGATCATAAAATATTGTATGGAGGTCACCAAGATCGAAAATCTGATCCGATTCAGTGGTTCGACCCATTCTCAGTTTTTTCTTCGGATCAGTGAACATACCCCTTTGGCAATACGGGCAAAATTTCGAACGGCCCGCGGGGTGGCTATAGGGCATAATTATGGATACGATTCTTTCGTAGGATAATAAAATATTGTATGGAGGTCATCAAAATCGAAAATCAGTTCCGATTAAGTGGTTCGACCCATACTCAGTTTTTTCTCCGGATCAGTGAACATACCACTTTGGCAATACTAGCAAAATTTCGAACGGGCCGCGGGGTGGCTATAGGTCATAATTGTGGATCCGATTCTTTCGTAGGATCATAAAATATTGTATACAGGTCACCAAGACCGAATTTCTGTTCCGATTCAGTGGTTCGACCCATACTCAGTTTTTTATTCGGATCTGTGAACATACCCCTTTGGCAATACGGGCAAAATTTCGAACGGCCCGCGGGGTGGCTATAGGGCATAATTATGGATACGAATCTTTCGTAGGATCATAAAATATTGTATGGAGGTCATCAAGATCGAAAATATGTTCCGATTCAGTGGTTCGACCCATACTCAGTTGTAACATCCTAAAATTTATAATGTTGAATAAAGAAAGCTATGTTAGTGATTTCGCGTTTTAATTATTAATATCGAGTAGGAGCGGGTCATGGACTTGGATTAATTGAGATAGGATAAATGAGAATGGGATTTCAGGGATATAAATACCCCCAAAATCCCAAAATATCTCATTTCTCACCACACTCCACACACTCCTCAAAACACACACATACTAACCGATCAAGATTCGAAGCCGAGACCCGATATTTTGTTGATAGATCTGAGTTGGTAAGGTAAGAACAAATCCACCAAAGCTTATAGTACTGAATATGGTTAGGATTTGATGGGTTAACCGGACCCGAAACCCAAACTGCCCAAATCGGACCCCTAAAACGTCGATTTTAGGCCGATTTGATGGTTGGGATTTGTAGGCGCCGATCATACGATTCCGTGGGTACCAAAATCGAGTTATTTGGCTAAGAAACGAAGGACTTATGGGCAAAACAGATCTGCAGCGCGATAACTTCGCCTGCAAGAATAAGTTCGCCTGATGAACTTCGCCTTCAAGCGTAACTTCGCCTTCAAGCGTAACTTCGCCTTCAAGTGTAACTTCGCCTAAGGATAACTTCGCCTACGGCCAAGTTCGCCTAAGGTCTAACTTCGCCTGAAGCCAAGTTCGCCTAAGGTTTAACTTCGCCTGAAGCCAAGTTCGCCTAAGGATAACTTCGCCTGAAGCCAAGTTCGCCTAAGGTTTAACTTCGCCAGAAGCCAAGTTCGCCTAAGGTATAACTTTGCCTGAAGCCAAGTTCGCCTAAGGTTTAACTTCGCCTGAAGCCAAGTTCGCTTAAGGTATAACTTCGCCTGAAGCCAAGTTCGCCTAAGGTTTAACTTCGCCTGAAGTGAAGTCCGTTTATAAAATAAAGTAAAAACCTAATGGAAAATGTGTTAAGGCAGTTATCGAAAATAAAATTTTTCCAAGCTGACCTGGCAGCTTAAACCCCAGCCAGGGGCTCTGCCCCTTGGACCCCGCTAGGGGCTGCCGCCCCTAGAACCCCGCTGCCAGGGGCGCTGCCCCCAGGACCCCCGTTCGTTGTGGGTCATTTATAGATAGAAATACAAAGCGAGTAGTAGTAGTTAATTGATATGTGTAAATATTATACAGTTAGCCGAGCCCAGTTAAAGAAAGGAATTACGATCAACGGCGAGCGTAACAGGATCCAGGTGAGTTTCTAGCCCCATTCCTTGTTATGTTTTCGGGGCTGTGTGCATACTTGATGTGTTGTTAATACATTTATCCTAAGTGATAAGTGTATGCCATATGTGATATATGTGATACGTGAACGATCTTCGGATATTGCACGTACTGTCAGGTTGTAACGTTATAAATATGGTAAGTATGTATGAACGATTGCTTGATGGTACGTGAACGATCTTCGGATATTGCACGTACTGTCAGGTTGTAACGTTATAAATATGGTAAGTATGTATGAACGATTGCTTGATGGTACGTGAACGATCTTCGATATTGCACGTACTGTCAGGTTGTAACGTTATAAAGATGGCAAGTATGATATGTGTGTTTATGTGTATGAACGTAATAAAGTTAATAAAAGAAGGAAATGACGGTTGTATGGTTGTATGGTTACGAAAAGGGTACCGAGCCCTAATAATACTCGAGGTATGATGTATGGTTGTATGGTAACGAAGAGGGAATCGAACCCTACTAATATTCGAAAACAAGGGACCAGACCCTAATAATATCTGTGATGTTAGGGACCAGACCCTTATAATATCTGTGATGTTAGGGACCAGACCCTTATAATATCTGTGACGTTAGGGACCAGACCCTTATAATATCTGTGATGTTAGGGACCAGACCCTTATAATATCTGTGACGTTAGGGACCAGACCCTTATAATATCTGTGATGTTAGGGACCAGACCCTTATAATATCTGTGATGTTAGGGACCAGACCCTTATAATATCTGTGATGTTAGGGACCAGACCCTTATAATATCTGTGAGGTTATAGGGCGAAAGGCTCTTTAAAACGTATGATTATGAATGTAAAGAAAGTATGTAAGTAAGAAAGAAAGTATGTAAGTAAGAATGAAGGCATGAGTACTTATGTGTGTATGAAAGAAAGTTATGAGGTTAAGTACGTATGTATGTAATAAGGTATTGTATGGTATTGTATGATTAACTAGAACTCACTCAGCGTAGCTGACTTTTAGTATGCACGCAGGTGAGTAGGTTGAGACAGCTGGCTTGAGTGGAGGACACATGGCAGAAGACTAAAGCCTGGCATCTGAAGATCTGATATGTTTTATAAGTTATGTTTTGATTTTGAAAGACAAGTGGAATGTTTTAAGACATGATTATGAATCGATATGTAATGTTTTATGAAAGTTTTATATTCCGCGTAAAGTTTTTAATTAACTCTGATATTTAGAACTGTGTTCATGAGTAAATCCAACACGAAAGTAGGGTTACCGGTAACGGGGCCTTACAAGTTGGTATCAGAGCAAAGTTCGAGAGATTTAAGCATCCTACATGCTTAGACTCGAACAGAGAATGGGATTTAAGTAAGAAAAGAAAGAAGATGCCAGTTCAAGAATGCCATGTGTCGCTCAAGCAAGATCAGTAAAGGTGAAAGGTATGATTAAATGATATACGTTAATGAGAAAGAAAAGATATGAGAATGGTACGGATAGGAATAATTGATTGTTTGAATTGACTAACTACTTAAGTAGAACCAGCACAAATAGACTCATAAAAGGAGGTGTATAGGACACGGAAAGTAACGTGATCAGCTAATCACAACTGGCCACTGTTATTACCTGTTAGCCTTACTATCCTTGTACTAGATAGTTCCTTGAGTGATGATGTTTGTGTTTTCCCCTTTAGAATACTAATGGCTGGAGCTGGAGAATTTGTTGAAACTGGGGGTCGCACTGGACGTCGTGGCAGGCCTCGTCTTGTCCGGCAACCTTCGGTAGAAGAAGCTTCCCACACCGAAGATGAAGGAAGCGCAGCTGGAGGAGACCAGAACAACAACGAAGAAGTTCAACTTAGCCCCGCAGTTCAAGCAGCCATCGTTCAGGCTGTAGTTGCTGCTGTGAAGAACCTGAATCCCGAAGGATCTGCTGGAAGCCGTGAGCGAACTGCTGAAGGGGCGGGTGGTGATGGTAGAAAGGATGGGGAAGGTGAAAGAGGGGCCCCGAGTGGGGATAAGTCTGTGAAAGTCGATGATAGGAGAGGAGGACAAGGTGGGTGCAGCTATAAGTCCTTCAAAGGTTGTGACCCGCCTAAGCTGACTGGTTTAGGAGACGCAATCGCTACTCTCCAGTGGATAACCGCTATGGACAAGGTTATCCGCATTAGCGAATGCCGTCCCGACCAAGCTGTGGGTTATGCTACTCAGTCATTCGTAGATGAGGCTATGTATTGGTGGGAGAGTGTGGAGCAGAGGAAGACCCGTGAAGAGATCAAAGAGATGAAGTGGGAAGATTTGAAAGAGTTGGTAATGAAGAAGTTCTGTGCAGATGCCGAGGTTGAAAGAACGGAGATGAAGTTCCAGAATTTAAAAGCCGGTATGATGACGCATCGTGAGTATACCACGGAGTTCAACCGACTATCTAGGTTGGTGCCTGACATGGTTGACACCGAGGTCAAGAGAATCAAATGTTATGTGAGGGGGTTGCCACAAAAGGTCCGCATGTTAGTCAGGGCGATTCAACCTGCTACTTTTGATTCGGCTGTTGGACTCGCGGAAATGGTCTATGCTGACGTGGCCGCGGATGATAGGGTGGAAAGGGACGAAGAGAAAGAGAAGAAAGGGGTCACTCCTGCTAATCGACCCGGTACTCAGTTATGGAACTCCAAGGATAAGAAACAGAAAGTGTGGGAGAAGAGATCGTGTAAGACCTGCGGGAAGAGGCATGGTGGTGAGTGCAAGTGGGGTAAAGGTTCTAATGTTTGTCTCAAATGTGGAAAGGCTCATGGTGGAGAATGCAGAATGGGGTCGAATGCCTGTTATAAGTGCGGGAAGGTAGGGCATTATGCCAATGAGTGCAGTGTGAAGCCAGCATGTTACAAATGTGGCAAGACAGGCCATATGTCAAGGGAGTGCACTGAAGGTGTAGCTGGAGGTAGTGGAAAGAAGGATGCCGATCAAGCTAGGCCCAGAACTAGAGCCTACATGCTGACCCAGGAACAAGCCAGGCAGATTCCGGATGTCGTCACAGGTACGTTTCTAGTGAACGATGTTTCCGCTTCTGTATTATTTGATTCTGGTGCGAATAGAAGTTTTGTAGCTACGACGTTTAGTAAACTAGCTAAAATGAAAGGCTGCCGAGTGTCTGAAACTTTTGTAGTAGAAACCGCAAGTGACACTTCGGTGAAAATAACAAAAATGGTTAAGAATTGTAAGATAGAGTTAGAGGGACATGAGTTCCCTGTTACTTTGTATGTTATGGCCTTAGGAGGGTTCGATGTAGTCTTGGGTATGGATTGGTTGTCGGAGTTTGAGGCTCAGATAGTATGTAAAAGTAAGATGATAAGGTTGAAGTCATTGGATGGTAGTGCGGTGACGGTTTATGGTGATAAGGAGAGTTATGGGCTTAATGTCATTTCGATGATAAAAGCCGAGGGTTTGTTAAGGCGAGGGTGCGGTGCCTACCTGGCGTATGTTGTCAACGCTACGGCCGAGACGAAAGAAATGAAGAATGTTCCTATTGTGCGCGACTACCCAGAAGTATTCCCTGAGGATCTTCCGGGGTTGCCACCTGAGCGAGAGATAGAATTTCAGATAGATCTAGTACCAGGAGCCCAGCCCGTCGCGAAAGCGCCTTACCGTCTAGCACCGTCCGAGATGAAGGAATTGATGTCCCAACTGCAAGAACTCCTCGACAAGGGTTTTATCAAACCGAGTGTTTCTCCTTGGGGCGCACCGGTTTTGTTTGTGAAGAAAAAGGATGGAAGTATGAGAATGTGCATAGACTATCGTGAGTTGAATAAGCTTACGGTAAAGAATAGATACCCCTTGCCTAGGATTGACGATCTGTTTGACCAACTGCAAGGTTCGAGTTGGTTCTCACGAATAGATCTTAGATCAGGCTACCATCAACTGAAGGTAAAGGAGGCAGACGTCCCTAAGACGGCGTTCCGAACGCGATATGGACACTACGAGTTCCTCGTAATGTCATTCGGTCTAACAAATGCTCCTGCAGCATTTATGGACATGATGAACAGGGTGTGTCGACCAATGTTGGATAAGTCAGTTATCGTTTTCATTGATGACATATTAATATATTCAAGGAGCGAGTCTGACCATGCGGAGCATTTGAGAGAAGTATTGGAAGTTCTGAAGAAAGAGAAGTTGTATGCCAAGTTTTCGAAATGCGCGTTCTGGTTAAGAGAAGTGCAATTTCTAGGTCACGTGATTAATTCGGAAGGGATTACCGTGGACCCAGCTAAGATTGAGGCGATAACGAATTGGAAGACTCCGCAGAATCCGACTGATATACGAAGTTTCCTAGGGTTAGCCGGCTACTACAGGAGGTTCATCGAAGGTTTCTCCAAGATAGCCGCACCGCTGACCGGTATGACCCGAAAGTCGATAGTATTCAGTTGGGGAAAATTTCAAGAAGAAGCCTTTGAAGAATTAAAGAGAAGACTCACGCAAGCTCCAATCCTTACTTTACCCGATGGTGATGAGGATTTTGTTGTTTGTGCTGATGCCTCGCATCAAGGGTTAGGTTGCGTGTTGATGCAACGAGGGAAGGTGATAGCCTACGCGTCTAGACAGTTGAAGGTCCATGAGAGTACTTATCCGACGCATGATTTGGAGTTAGCAGCCGTAGTGCATGCTCTTAAGATATGGAGGCATTATCTGTACGGTACTAAGTGTACTATCTATACCGATCATAAGAGTTTAAAGTACTTCTTCGAGCAGAAAGAACTGAACATGAGACAGAGAAGATGGTTAGAATTGATAAAGGATTACGACTGTGAGATTAAGTATTACCCCGGTAAAGCTAACGTGGTCGCTGATGCGTTAAGTCGTAAGAATGAGGAAGTCCTTGCAACCGTGAAGTCATACAAGTTGATCATGAACTCAAGTCTTTTTGAAGAAATCATCAAAGTGCAGTCTGAAGTGTTAGTAGACGAAGGGTTAGTAAAGAAAGAAAGGATTTATGGCCAGCAAGATGAGTTGATGGAAAACACTCATGGAGTTAAAACTAGATTTGACCGTATGTGGATTCCACGCCATGGTGATCTTAGAAGTCGAATCTTAGATGAAGCTCATAAGTCAAGGTACTCAATCCATCCTGGAGCTACAAAGATGTACCAAGACTTGAAAAGGGATTACTGGTGGCCTGGAATGAAGAATGATGTAGTAGATTATGTCGGTAAGTGCTTAACTTGCTTACAAGTCAAAGCCGAACATCAGAAGCCTTATGGGATGATGCAACCGCTAGAGATACCTGAGTGGAAATGGGAACACATCACCATGGATTTCATAACTAAGCTACCTCGTACAGCTAAACAACATGATACCATCTGGGTGATTGTGGACCGTTTGACCAAGAGTGCTCACTTTCTGCCCATACGAGAGGCCATCTCGTCAGAAATGTTAGCAAGCTTGTTCATCAAGGAAGTGGTAACCAAGCATGGAGTACCGTTATCGATCGTGTCTGATAGAGACACACGGTTTACTTCGAGGTTCTGGAAGAAATTCCATGAAGCTATGGGGACGAGGTTGAACATCAGTACGGCGTAACATCCTCAAACCGATGGACAGTCTGAAAGGACGATCCAAACCCTTGAGGATATGCTACGTGCTTGCGTTTTAGATTTTGGTGGAAGTTGGGATGATCATCTGCATCTGGCAGAGTTCTCCTATAACAACAGTTACCATTCGAGTATTGGTATGCCACCGTTTGAGATGCTTTACGGTAGACGATGTAGAACCCCGGTGTGTTGGGGTGAGATTGGTCAGAAAGAAATGGGAAGCCTAGAAGTGGTTCAAGAAACGTCTTCAAAGTTCGATCAGATCAAAGCAAGAATGAAAGCTGCTCAAGACAGACAAAAGTCTTATGCAGATAAGCGGCGACGACCAATTGAGTTTAACGTTGGCGACTATGTGATGCTTAAGGTCTCGCCTTGGAAAGGAATTATCCGTTTTAGAAAGAGAGGGAAGCTAAGTCCGAGGTACATTGGACCATTTAAATTTTGTATCGTGTGGGGGAAGTAGCTTATAAGCTGGATTTACCCGATGAGTTAGAAGGAATTCATTCAACCTTCCATGTTTCTCATCTGAGGAAGTGTCTAGCTGATGACACGTCTCACGTGCCATTAATGGACATTGAGGTTGATAAACAATTGAACTACATCGAGCAACCGATAAAGATCGTTGATCGCAAGGAGAAGCAGCTTCGTCACAAAACTATACCTTTGGTAAAAGTAATATGGAAACACCGCAAGGGATCAAATGCTACTTGGGAAGCCGAGGATGAGATGCGCAAGTTTTACCCTAGTTTGTTTATGTAATAGTCAGGTTTCGGGGACGAAACCTCCTTAAGGGGGGAAGACTTGTAACATCCTAAAATTTATAATGTTGAATAAAGAAAGCTATGTTAGTGATTTCGCGTTTTAATTATTAATATCGAGTAGGAGCGGGTCATGGACTTGGATTAATTGAGATAGGATAAATGAGAATGGGATTTCAGGGATATAAATACCCCCAAAATCCCAAAATATCTCATTTCTCACCACACTCCACACACTCCTCAAAACACACACATACTAACCGATCAAGATTCGAAGCCGAGACCCGATATTTTGTTGATAGATCTGAGTTGGTAAGGTAAGAACAAATCCACCAAAGCTTATAGTACTGAATATGGTTAGGATTTGATGGGTTAACCGGACCCGAAACCCAAACTGCCCAAATCGGACCCCTAAAACGTCGATTTTAGGCCGATTTGATGGTTGGGATTTGTAGGCGCCGATCATACGATTCCGTGGGTACCAAAATCGAGTTATTTGGCTAAGAAACGAAGGACTTATGGGCAAAACAGATCTGCAGCGCGATAACTTCGCCTGCAAGAATAAGTTCGCCTGATGAACTTCGCCTTCAAGCGTAACTTCGCCTTCAAGCGTAACTTCGCCTTCAAGTGTAACTTCGCCTAAGGATAACTTCGCCTACGGCCAAGTTCGCCTAAGGTCTAACTTCGCCTGAAGCCAAGTTCGCCTAAGGTTTAACTTCGCCTGAAGCCAAGTTCGCCTAAGGATAACTTCGCCTGAAGCCAAGTTCGCCTAAGGTTTAACTTCGCCAGAAGCCAAGTTCGCCTAAGGTATAACTTTGCCTGAAGCCAAGTTCGCCTAAGGTTTAACTTCGCCTGAAGCCAAGTTCGCCTAAGGTATAACTTCGCCTGAAGCCAAGTTCGCCTAAGGTTTAACTTCGCCTGAAGTGAAGTCCGTTTATAAAATAAAGTAAAAACCTAATGGAAAATGTGTTAAGGCAGTTATCGAAAATAAAATTTTTCCAAGCTGACCTGGCAGCTTAACCCCAGCCAGGGGCTCTGCCCCTTGGACCCCGCTAGGGGCTGCCGCCCCTAGAACCCCGCTGCCAGGGGCGCTGCCCCCGGACCCCCGTTCGTTGTGGGTCATTTATAGATAGAAATACAAAGCGAGTAGTAGTAGTTAATTGATATGTGTAAATATTATACAGTTAGCCGAGCCCAGTTAAAGAAAGGAATTACGATCAACGGCGAGCGTAACAGGATCCAGGTGAGTTTCTAGCCCCATTCCTTGTTATGTTTTCGGGGCTGTGTGCATACTTGATGTGTTGTTAATACATTTATCCTAAGTGATAAGTGTATGCCATATGTGATATATGTGATACGTGAACGATCTTCGGATATTGCACGTACTGTCAGGTTGTAACGTTATAAATATGGTAAGTATGTATGAACGATTGCTTGATGGTACGTGAACGATCTTCGGATATTGCACGTACTGTCAGGTTGTAACGTTATAAATATGGTAAGTATGTATGAACGATTGCTTGATGGTACGTGAA
Source organism: Bidens hawaiensis (assembly GCF_021521415.1). Lineage (NCBI taxonomy): Eukaryota > Viridiplantae > Streptophyta > Magnoliopsida > Asterales > Asteraceae > Bidens > Bidens hawaiensis. The sequence goes on from NW_027495445.1 coordinate 209,077, forward strand.
CGATCTTCGGATATTGCACGTACTGTCAGGTTGTAACGTTATAAAGATGGCAAGTATGATATGTGTGTTTATGTGTATGAACGTAATAAAGTTAATAAAAGAAGGAAATGACGGTTGTATGGTTGTATGGTTACGAAAAGGGTACCGAGCCCTAATAATACTCGAGGTATGATGTATGGTTGTATGGTAACGAAGAGGGAATCGAACCCTACTAATATTCGAAAACAAGGGACCAGACCCTAATAATATCTGTGATGTTAGGGACCAGACCCTTATAATATCTGTGATGTTAGGGACCAGACCCTTATAATATCTGTGACGTTAGGGACCAGACCCTTATAATATCTGTGATGTTAGGGACCAGACCCTTATAATATCTGTGACGTTAGGGACCAGACCCTTATAATATCTGTGATGTTAGGGACCAGACCCTTATAATATCTGTGATGTTAGGGACCAGACCCTTATAATATCTGTGATGTTAGGGACCAGACCCTTATAATATCTGTGAGGTTATAGGGCGAAAGGCTCTTTAAAACGTATGATTATGAATGTAAAGAAAGTATGTAAGTAAGAAAGAAAGTATGTAAGTAAGAATGAAGGCATGAGTACTTATGTGTGTATGAAAGAAAGTTATGAGGTTAAGTACGTATGTATGTAATAAGGTATTGTATGGTATTGTATGATTAACTAGAACTCACTCAGCGTAGCTGACTTTTAGTATGCACGCAGGTGAGTAGGTTGAGACAGCTGGCTTGAGTGGAGGACACATGGCAGAAGACTAAAGCCTGGCATCTGAAGATCTGATATGTTTTATAAGTTATGTTTTGATTTTGAAAGACAAGAGGAATGTTTTAAGACATGATTATGAATCGATATGTAATGTTTTATGAAAGTTTTATATTCCGCGTAAAGTTTTTAATTAACTCTGATATTTAGAACTGTGTTAATGAGTAAATCCAACACGAAAGTAGGGTTACCGGTAACGGGGCCTTACATCAGTTTTTTCTCCGAATCAGGGAACATACCACTTTGGCAATACTGGCAAAATTTCGAACGGGCCGCGGGGTGGCTTTAGGGCATAATTGTGGATCCGATTCTTTCGTAGGATCATAAAATATTGTATGGAGGTCACCAAGATCGAAAATCTGATCCGATTCAGTTGTTCGACCCATTCTCAGTTTTTTCTTCGGATCAGTGAACATACCCCTTTGGCAATACGGGCAAAATTTCGAACGGCCCGCGGGGTGGCTATAGGGCATAATTATGGATACGATTCTTTCGTAGGATAATAAAATATTGTATGGAGGTCATCAAGATCGAAAATCTGTTCCGATTAAGTGGTTCGACCCATACTCAGTTTTTTCTCCGGATCAGTGAACATACCACTTTGGCAATACTAGCAAAATTTCGAACGGGCCGCGGGGTGGCTATAGGTCATAAATGTGGATCCGATTCTTTCGTAGGATCATAAAATATTGTATACAGGTCACCAAGACCGAATTTCTGTTCCGATTAAGTGGTTCGACCCATACTCAGTTTTTTCTCCGGATCAGTGAACATACCACTTTGGCAATACTGGCAAAATTTCGAACGGGCCGCGGGGTGGCTTTAGGGCATAATTGTGGATCCGATTCTTTCGTAGGATCATAAAATATTGTATGGAGGTCACCAAGATCGAAAATCTGATCCGATTCAGTGGTTCGACCAATTCTCAGTTTTTTCTTCGGATCAGTGAACATACCCCTTTGGCAATACGGGCAAAATTTCGAACGGCCCGCGGGGTGGCTATAGGGCATAATTATGGATACGATTCTTTCGTAGGATAATAAAATATTGTATGGAGGTCATCAAAATCGAAAATCTGTTCCGATTAAGTGGTTCGACCCATACTCAGTTTTTTCTCCGGATCAGTGAACATACCACTTTGGCAATACTAGCAAAATTTCGAACGGGCCGCGGGGTGGCTATAGGTCATAATTGTGGATCCGATTCTTTCGTAGGATCATAAAATATTGTATACAGGTCACCAAGACCGAATTTCTGTTCCGATTCAGTGGTTCGATCCATACTCAGTTTTTTATTCGGATCTGTGAACATACCCCTTTGGCAATACGGGCAAAATTTCGAACGGCCCGCGGGGTGGCTATAGGGCATAATTATGGATACGAATCTTTCGTAGGATCATAAAATATTGTATGGAGGTCATCAAGATCGAAAATATGTTCCGATTCAGTGGTTCGACCCATACTCAGTTTTTTCTCCGGATCAGGGAACATACCACTTTGGCAATACTGGCAAAATTTCGAACGGGCCGCGGGGTGGCTTTAGGGCATAATTGTGGATCCGATTCTTTCGTAGGATCATAAAATATTGTATGGAGGTCACCAAGATCGAAAATCTGATCCGATTCAGTTGTTCGACCCATTCTCAGTTTTTTCTTCGGACCAGTGAACATACCCCTTTGGCAATACGGGCAAAATTTCGAACGGCCCGCGGGGTGGCTATAGGGCATAATTATGGATACGATTCTTTCGTAGGATAATAAAATATTGTATGGAGGTCATCAAGATCGAAAATCTGTTCCGATTAAGTGGTTCGACCCATACACAGTTTTTTCTCCGGATCAGTGAACATACCACTTTGGCAATACTAGCAAAATTTCGAACGGGCCGCCGGGTGGCTATAGGTCATAATTGTGGATCCGATTCTTTCGTAGGATCATAAAATATTGTATACAGGTCACCAAGACCGAATTTCTGTTCCGATTCAGTGGTTCGACCCATACTCAGTTTTTTCTCCGGATCAGTGAACATACCACTTTGGCAATACTGGCAAAATTTCGAACGGGCCGCGGGGTGGCTTTAGGGCATAATTGTGGATCCGATTCTTTCGTAGGATCATAAAATATTGTATAGAGGTCACCAAGATCGAAAATCTGATCCGATTCAGTGGTTCGACCCATTCTCAGTTTTTTCTTCGGATCAGTGAACATACCCCTTTGGCAATACGGGCAAAATTTCGAACGGCCCGCAGGGTGGCTATAGGGCATAATTACGGATACGATTCTTTCGTAGGATAATAAAATTTTGTATGGAGGTCATCAAAATCGAAAATCTGTTCCGATTAAGTGGTTCGACCCATACTCAGTTTTTTCTCCGGATCAGTGAACATACCACTTTGGCAATACTAGCAAAATTTCGAACGGGCCGCGGGGTGGCTATAGGTCATAATTGTGGATCCGATTCTTTCGTAGGATCATAAAATATTGTATACAGGTCACCAAGACCGAATTTCTGTTCCGATTCAGTGGTTCGACCCATACTCAGTTTTTTATTCGGATCTGTGAACATACCCCTTTGGCAATACGGGCAAAATTTCGAACGGCCCGCGGGGTGGCTATAGGGCATAATTATGGATACGAATCTTTCGTAGGATCATAAAATATTGTATGGAGGTCATCAAGATCGAAAATATGTTCCGATTCAGTGGTTCGACCCATACTCAGTTTTTTCTCCGGATCAGGGAACATACCACTTTGGCAATACTGGCAAAATTTCGAACGGGCCGCGGGGTGGCTTTAGGGCATAATTGTGGATCCGATTCTTTCGTAGGATCATAAAATATTGTATGGAGGTCACCAAGATCGAAAATCTGATCCGATTCAGTTGTTCGACCCATTCTCAGTTTTTTCTTCGGACCAGTGAACATACCCCTTTGGCAATACGGGCAAAATTTCGAACGGCCCGCGGGGTGGCTATAGGGCATAATTATGGATACGATTCTTTCGTAGGATAATAAAATATTGTATGGAGGTCATCAAGATCGAAAATCTGTTCCGATTAAGTGGTTCGACCCATACACAGTTTTTTCTCCGGATCAGTGAACATACCACTTTGGCAATACTAGCAAAATTTCGAACGGGCCGCCGGGTGGCTATAGGTCATAATTGTGGATCCGATTCTTTCGTAGGATCATAAAATATTGTATACAGGTCACCAAGACCGAATTTCTGTTCCGATTCAGTGGTTCGACCCATACTCAGTTTTTTCTCCGGATCAGTGAACATACCACTTTGGCAATACTGGCAAAATTTCGAACGGGCCGCGGGGTGGCTTTAGGGCATAATTGTGGATCCGATTCTTTCGTAGGATCATAAAATATTGTATGGAGGTCACCAAGATCGAAAATCTGATCCGATTCAGTGGTTCGACCCATTCTCAGTTTTTTCTTCGGATCAGTGAACATACCCCTTTGGCAATACGGGCAAAATTTCGAACGGCCCGCAGGGTGGCTATAGGGCATAATTATGGATACGATTCTTTCGTAGGATAATAAAATATTGTATGGAGGTCATCAAAATCGAAAATCTGTTCCGATTAAGTGGTTCGACCCATACTCAGTTTTTTCTCCGGATCAGTGAACATACCACTTTGGCAATACTAGCAAAATTTCGAACGGGCCGCGGGGTGGCTATAGGTCATAATTGTGGATCCGATTCTTTCGTAGGATCATAAAATATTGTATACAGGTCACCAAGACCGAATTTCTGTTCCGATTCAGTGGTTCGACCCATACTCAGTTTTTTATTCGGATCTGTGAACATACCCCTTTGGCAATACGGGCAAAATTTCGAACGGCCCGCGGGGTGGCTATAGGGCATAATTATGGATACGAATCTTTCGTAGGATCATAAAATATTGTATGCAGGTCATCAAGATCGAAAATATGTTCCGATTCAGTGGTTCGACCCATACTCAGTTTTTTCTCCGGATCAGGGAACATACCACTTTGGCAATACTGGCAAAATTTCGAACGGGCCGCGGTGTGGCTTTAGGGCATAATTGTGGATCCGATTCTTTCGTAGGATCATAAAATATTGTATGGAGGTCACCAAGATCGAAAATCTGATCCGATTCAGTGGTTCGACCCATTCTCAGTTTTTTCTTCGGATCAGTGAACATACCCCTTTGGCAATACGGGCAAAATTTCGAACGGCCCGCAGGATGGCTATAGGGCATAATTATGGATACGATTTTTTCGTAGGATAATAAAATATTGTATGGAGCTCATCAAGATCGAAAATCTGTTCCGATTAAGTGGTTCGACCCATACTCAGTTTTTTCTCCGGATCAGTGAACATACCACTTTGGCAATACTAGCAAAATTTCGAACGGGCCGCGGGGTGGCTATAGGTCATAATTGTGGATCCGATTCTTTCGTAGGATCATAAAATATTGTATGGAGGACATCAAGATCGAAAATCTGTTCCGATTAAGTGGTTCGACCCATACTCAGTTTTTTCTCCGGATCAGTGAACATACCACTTTGGCAATACTGGCAAAATTTCGAACGGGCCGCGGGGTGGCTTTAGGGCATAATTGTGGATCCGATTCTTTCGTAGGATCATAAAATATTGTATGGAGGTCACCAAGATCGAAAATCTGATCCGATTCAGTGGTTCGACCCATTCTCAGTTTTTTCTTCGGATCAGTGAACATACCCCTTTGGCAATACGGGCAAAATTTCGAACGGCCCGCGGGGTGGCTATAGGGCATAATTATGGATACGATTCTTTCGTAGGATAATAAAATATTGTATGGAGGTCATCAAGATCGAAAATCTGTTCCGATTAAGTGGTTCGACCCATACTCAGTTTTTTCTCCGGATCAGTGAACATACCACTTTGGCAATACTAGCAAAATTTCGAACGGGCCGCGGGGTGGCTATAGGTCATAATTGTGGATCCGATTCTTTCGTAGGATCATAAAATATTGTATACAGGTCAGCAAGACCGAATTTCTGTTCCGATTCAGTGGTTCGAACAATACTCAGTTTTTTCTCCGGATCAGTGAACATACCACTTTGGCAATACTGGCAAAATTTCGAACGGGCCGCGGGGTGGCTTTAGGGCATAATTGTGGATCCGATTCTTTCGTAGGATCATAAAATATTGTATGGAGGTCACCAAGATCGAAAATCTGATCCGATTCAGTGGTTCGACCCATTCTCAGTTTTTCTTCGGATCAGTGAACATACCCCTTTGGCAATACGAGCAAAATTTCGAACGGCCCGCGGGGTGGCTATAGGGCATAATTATGGATACGATTCTTTCGTAGGATAATAAAATATTGTATGGAGGTCATCAAAATCGAAAATCTGTTCCGATTAAGTGGTTCGACCCATACTCAGTTTTTTCTCCGGATCTGTGAACCTACCACTTTGGCAATACTAGCAAAATTTCGAACGGGCCGCGGGGTGGCTTTAGGGCATAATTGTGGATCCGATTCTTTCGTAGGATCATAAAATATTGTATGGAGGTCACCAAGATCGAAAATCTGATCCGATTCAGTTGTTCGACCCATTCTCAGTTTTTTCTTCGGATCAGTGAACATACCCCTTTGGCAATACGGGCAAAATTTCGAACGGCCCGCGGGATGGCTATAGGGCATAATTATGGATACGATTCTTTCGTAGGATAATAAAATATTGTATGGAGGTCATCAAGATCGAAAATCTGTTCCGATTAAGTGGTTCGACCCATACTCAGTTTTTTCTCCGGATCAGTGAACATACCACTTTGGCAATACTAGCAAAATTTCGAACGGGCCGCTGGGTGGCTATAGGTCATAATTGTGAATCCGATTCTTTCGTAGGATCATAAAATATTGTATGGAGGACATCAAGATCGATAATCTGTTCCGATTAAGTGGTTCGACCCATACTCAGTTTTTTCTCCGGATCAGTGAACATACCACTTTGGCAATACTGGCAAAATTTCGAACGGGCCGCTGGGTGGCTATAGGTCATAATTGTGAATACGATTCTTTCGTAGGATCATAAAATATTGTATGGAGGACATCAAGATCGAAAATCTGTTCCGATTAAGTGGTTCGACCCATACTCAGTTTTTTCTCCGGATCAGTGAACATACCACTTTGGCAATACTGGCAAAATTTCGAACGGGCCGCGGGGTGGCTTTAGGGCATAATTGTGGATCCGATTCTTTCGTAGGATCATAAAATATTGTATGGAGGTCACCAAGATCGAAAATCTGATCCGATTCAGTTGTTCGACCCATTCTCAGTTTTTTCTTCGGACCAGTGAACATACCCCTTTGGCAATACGGGCAAAATTTCGAACGGCCCGCGGGGTGGCTATAGGGCATAATTATGGATACGATTCTTTCGTAGGATAATAAAATATTGTATGGAGGTCATCAAGATCGAAAATCTGTTCCGATTAAGTGGTTCGACCCATACACAGTTTTTTCTCCGGATCAGTGAACATACCACTTTGGCAATACTAGCAAAATTTCGAACGGGCCGCCGGGTGGCTATAGGTCATAATTGTGGATCCGATTCTTTCGTAGGATCATAAAATATTGTATACAGGTCACCAAGACCGAATTTCTGTTCCGATTCAGTGGTTCGACCCATACTCAGTTTTTTCTCCGGATCAGTGAACATACCACTTTGGCAATACTGGCAAAATTTCGAACGGGCCGCGGGGTGGCTTTAGGGCATAATTGTGGATCCGATTCTTTCGTAGGATCATAAAATATTGTATGGAGGTCACCAAGATCGAAAATCTGATCCGATTCAGTGGTTCGACCCATTCTCAGTTTTTTCTTCGGATCAGTGAACATACCCCTTTGGCAATACGGGCAAAATTTCGAACGGCCCGCGGGGTGGCTATAGGGCATAATTATGGATACGAATCTTTCGTAGGATCATAAAATATTGTATGCAGGTCATCAAGATCGAAAATATGTTCCGATTCAGTGGTTCGACCCATACTCAGTTTTTTCTCCGGATCAGGGAACATACCACTTTGGCAATACTGGCAAAATTTCGAACGGGCCGCGGTGTGGCTTTAGGGCATAATTGTGGATCCGATTCTTTCGTAGGATCATAAAATATTGTATGGAGGTCACCAAGATCGAAAATCTGATCCGATTCAGTGGTTCGACCCATTCTCAGTTTTTTCTTCGGATCAGTGAACATACCCCTTTGGCAATACGGGCAAAATTTCGAACGGCCCGCGGGATGGCTATAGGGCATAATTATGGATACGATTCTTTCGTAGGATAATAAAATATTGTATGGAGGTCATCAAGATCGAAAATCTGTTCCGATTAAGTGGTTCGACCCATACTCAGTTTTTTCTCCGGATCAGTGAACATACCACTTTGGCAATACTAGCAAAATTTCGAACGGGCCGCTGGGTGGCTATAGGTCATAATTGTGAATCCGATTCTTTCGTAGGATCATAAAATATTGTATGGAGGACATCAAGATCGAAAATCTGTTCCGATTAAGTGGTTCGACCCATACTCAGTTTTTTCTCCGGATCTGTGAACCTACCACTTTGGCAATACTAGCAAAATTTCGAACGGGCCGCGGGGTGGCTTTAGGGCATAATTGTGGATCCGATTCTTTCGTAGGATCATAAAATATTGTATGGAGGTCACCAAGATCGAAAATCTGATCCGATTCAGTTGTTCGACCCATTCTCAGTTTTTTCTTCGGATCAGTGAACATACCCCTTTGGCAATACGGGCAAAATTTCGAACGGCCCGCGGGATGGCTATAGGGCATAATTATGGATACGATTCTTTCGTAGGATAATAAAATATTGTATGGAGGTCATCAAGATCGAAAATCTGTTCCGATTAAGTGGTTCGACCCATACTCAGTTTTTTCTCCGGATCAGTGAACATACCACTTTGGCAATACTAGCAAAATTTCGAACGGGCCGCTGGGTGGCTATAGGTCATAATTGTGAATCCGATTCTTTCGTAGGATCATAAAATATTGTATGGAGGACATCAAGATCGATAATCTGTTCCGATTAAGTGGTTCGACCCATACTCAGTTTTTTCTCCGGATCAGTGAACATACCACTTTGGCAATACTGGCAAAATTTCGAACGGGCCGCTGGGTGGCTATAGGTCATAATTGTGAATACGATTCTTTCGTAGGATCATAAAATATTGTATGGAGGACATCAAGATCGAAAATCTGTTCCGATTAAGTGGTTCGACCCATACTCAGTTTTTTCTCCGGATCAGTGAACATACCACTTTGGCAATACTGGCAAAATTTCGAACGGGCCGCGGGGTGGCTTTAGGGCATAATTGTGGATCCGATTCTTTCGTAGGATCATAAAATATTGTATGGAGGTCACCAAGATCGAAAATCTGATCCGATTCAGTTGTTCGACCCATTCTCAGTTTTTTCTTCGGACCAGTGAACATACCCCTTTGGCAATACGGGCAAAATTTCGAACGGCCCGCGGGGTGGCTATAGGGCATAATTATGGATACGATTCTTTCGTAGGATAATAAAATATTGTATGGAGGTCATCAAGATCGAAAATCTGTTCCGATTAAGTGGTTCGACCCATACACAGTTTTTTCTCCGGATCAGTGAACATACCACTTTGGCAATACTAGCAAAATTTCGAACGGGCCGCCGGGTGGCTATAGGTCATAATTGTGGATCCGATTCTTTCGTAGGATCATAAAATATTGTATACAGGTCACCAAGACCGAATTTCTGTTCCGATTCAGTGGTTCGACCCATACTCAGTTTTTTCTCCGGATCAGTGAACATACCACTTTGGCAATACTGGCAAAATTTCGAACGGGCCGCGGGGTGGCTTTAGGGCATAATTGTGGATCCGATTCTTTCGTAGGATCATAAAATATTGTATGGAGGTCACCAAGATCGAAAATCTGATCCGATTCAGTGGTTCGACCCATTCTCAGTTTTTTCTTCGGATCAGTGAACATACCCCTTTGGCAATACGGGCAAAATTTCGAACGGCCCGCGGGGTGGCTATAGGGCATAATTATGGATACGAATCTTTCGTAGGATCATAAAATATTGTATGCAGGTCATCAAGATCGAAAATATGTTCCGATTCAGTGGTTCGACCCATACTCAGTTTTTTCTCCGGATCAGGGAACATACCACTTTGGCAATACTGGCAAAATTTCGAACGGGCCGCGGTGTGGCTTTAGGGCATAATTGTGGATCCGATTCTTTCGTAGGATCATAAAATATTGTATGGAGGTCACCAAGATCGAAAATCTGATCCGATTCAGTGGTTCGACCCATTCTCAGTTTTTTCTTCGGATCAGTGAACATACCCCTTTGGCAATACGGGCAAAATTTCGAACGGCCCGCGGGATGGCTATAGGGCATAATTATGGATACGATTCTTTCGTAGGATAATAAAATATTGTATGGAGGTCATCAAGATCGAAAATCTGTTCCGATTAAGTGGTTCGACCCATACTCAGTTTTTTCTCCGGATCAGTGAACATACCACTTTGGCAATACTAGCAAAATTTCGAACGGGCCGCTGGGTGGCTATAGGTCATAATTGTGAATCCGATTCTTTCGTAGGATCATAAAATATTGTATGGAGGACATCAAGATCGAAAATCTGTTCCGATTAAGTGGTTCGACCCATACTCAGTTTTTTCTCCGGATCAGTGAACATACCACTTTGGCAATACTGGCAAAATTTCGAACGGGCCGCTGGGTGGCTATAGGTCATAATTGTGAATCCGATTCTTTCGTAGGATCATAAAATATTGTATGGAGGACATCAAGATCGAAAATCTGTTCCGATTAAGTGGTTCGACCCATACTCAGTTTTTTCTCCGGATCAGTGAACATACCACTTTGGCAATACTGGCAAAATTTCGAACGGGCCGCGGGGTGGCTTTTGGGCATAATTGTGGATCCGATTCTTTCGTAGGATCATAAAATATTGTATGGAGGTCACCAAGATCGAAAATCTGATCCGATTCAGTGATTCGACCCATTCTCAGTTTTTTCTTCGGATCAGTGAACATACCCCTTTGGCAATACGGGCAAAATTTCGAACGGCCCGCGGGGTGGCTATAGGGCATAATTATGGATACGATTCTTTCGTAGGATAATAAAATATTGTATGGAGGTCATCAAGATCGAAAACCTGTTCCGATTAAGTGGTTCGACCCATACTCAGTTTTTTCTCCGGATCAGTGAACATACCACTTTGGCAATACTAGCAAAATTTCGAACGGGCCGCGGGGTGGCTATAGGTCATAATTGTGGATCCGATTCTTTCGTAGGATCATAAAATATTGTATACAGGTCACCAAGACCGAATTTCTGTTCCGATTCAGTGGTTCGACCCATACTCAGTTTTTTCTCGTGATCAGTGAACATACCACTTTGGCAATACTGGCAAAATTTCGAACGGGCCGCGGGGTGGCTTTAGGGCATAATTGTGGATCCGATTCTTTCGTAGGATCATAAAATATTGTATGGAGGTCACCAAGATCGAAAATCTGATCCGATTCAGTGGTTCGACCCATTCTCAGTTTTTCTTCGGATCAGTGAACATACCCCTTTGGCAATACGGGCAAAATTTCGAACGGCCCGCGGGGTGGCTTTAGGGCATAATTGTGGATCCGATTCTTTCGTAGGATCATAAAATATTGTATGGAGGTCACCAAGATCGAAAATCTGATCCGATTCAGTTGTTCGACCCATTCTCAGTTTTTTCTTCGGATCAGTGAACATACCCCTTTGGCAATACGGGCAAAATTTCGAACGGCCCGCGGGATGGCTATAGGGCATAATTATGGATACGATTCTTTCGTAGGATAATAAAATATTGTATGGAGGTCATCAAGATCGAAAATCTGTTCCGATTAAGTGGTTCGACCCATACTCAGTTTTTTCTCCGGATCAGTGAACATACCACTTTGGCAATACTAGCAAAATTTCGAACGGGCCGCTGGGTGGCTATAGGTCATAATTGTGGATCCGATTCTTTCGTAGGATCATAAAATATTGTATGGAGGACATCAAGATCGAATATTTGTTCCGATTAAGTGGTTCGACCCATACTCAGTTTTTTCTCCGGATCAGTGAACATACCACTTTGGCAATACTGGCAAAATTTCGAACGGGCCGCGGGGTGGCTTTAGGGCATAATTGTGGATCCGATTCTTTCGTAGGATCATAAAATATTGTATGGAGGTCACCAAGATCGAAAATCTGATCCGATTCAGTGATTCGACCCATTCTCAGTTTTTTCTTCGGATCAGTGAACATACCCCTTTGGCAATACGGGCAAAATTTCGAACGGCCCGCTGGGTGGCTATAGGGCATAATTATGGATACGATTCTTTCGTAGGATAATAAAATATTGTATGGAGGTCATCAAGATCGAAAATCTGTTCCGATTAAGTGGTTCGACCCATACTCAGTTTTTTCTCCGGATCAGTGAACATACCACTTTGGCAATACTAGCAAAATTTCGAACGGGCCGCGGGGTGGCTATAGGTCATAATTGTGGATCCGATTCTTTCGTAGGATCATAAAATAATGTATACAGGTCACCAAGACTGAATTTCTGTTCCGATTCAGTGGTTCGACCCATACTCAGTTTTTTCTCCGGATCAGTGAACATACCACTTTGGCAATACTGGCAAAATTTCGAACGGGCCGCGGGGTGGCTTTAGGGCATAATTGTGGATCCGATTCTTTCGTAGGATCATAAAATATTGTATGGAGGTCACCAAGATCGAAAATCTGATCCGATTCAGTGGTTCGACCCATTCTCAGTTTTTCTTCGGATCAGTGAACATACCCCTTTGGCAATACGGGCAAAATTTCGAACGGCCCGCGGGGTGGCTATAGGGCATAATTATGGATACGATTCTTTCGTAGGATAATAAAATATTGTATGGAGGTCATCAAAATCGAAAATCTGTTCCGATTAAGTGGTTCGACCCATACTCAGTTTTTTCTCCGGATCAGTGAACATACCACTTTGGCAATACTAGCAAAATTTTGAACGGGCCGCGGGGTGGCTATAGGTCATAATTGTGGATCCGATTCTTTCGTAGGATCATAAAATATTGTATACAGGTCACCAAGACCGAATTTCTGTTCCGATTCAGTGGTTCGACCCATACTCAGTTTTTTCTTCGGATCTGTGAACATACCCCTTTGGCAATACGGGCAAAATTTCGAACGGCCCGCGGGGTGGCTATAGGGCATAATTATGGATACGAATCTTTCGTAGGATCATAAAATATTGTATGGAGGTCATCAAGATCGAAAATATGTTCCGATTCAGTGGTTCGACCCATACTCAGTTTTTTCTCCGGATCAGGGAACATACCACTTTGGCAATACTGGCAAAATTTCGAACGGGCCGCGGGGTGGCTTTAGGGCATAATTGTGGATCCGATTCTTTCGTAGGATCATAAAATATTGTATGGAGGTCACCAAGATCGAAAATCTGATCCGATTCAGTTGTTCGACCCATTCTCAGTTTTTTCTTCGGATCAGTGAACATACCCCTTTGGCAATACGGGCAAAATTTCGAACGGCCCGCGGGGTGGCTATAGGGCATAATTATGGATACGATTCTTTCGTAGGATAATAAAATATTGTATGGAGGTCATCAAGATCGAAAACCTGTTCCGATTAAGTGGTTCGACCCATACTCAGTTTTTTCTCCGGATCAGTGAACATACCACTTTGGCAATACTAGCAAAATTTCGAACGGGCCGCGGGGTGGCTATAGGTCATAATTGTGGATCCGATTCTTTCGTAGGATCATAAAATAATGTATACAGGTCACCAAGACTGAATTTCTGTTCCGATTCAGTGGTTCGACCCATACTCAGTTTTTTCTCCGGATCAGTGAACATACCACTTTGGCAATACTGGCAAAATTTCGAACGGGCCGCGGGGTGGCTTTAGGGCATAATTGTGGATCCGATTCTTTCGTAGGATCATAAAATATTGTATGGAGGTCACCAAGATCGAAAATCTGATCCGATTCAGTGGTTCGACCCATTCTCAGTTTTTCTTCGGATCAGTGAACATACCCCTTTGGCAATACGGGCAAAATTTCGAACGGCCCGCGGGGTGGCTATAGGGCATAATTATGGATACGATTCTTTCGTAGGATAATAAAATATTGTATGGAGGTCATCAAAATCGAAAATCTGTTCCGATTAAGTGGTTCGACCCATACTCAGTTTTTTCTCCGGATCAGTGAACATACCACTTTGGCAATACTAGCAAAATTTTGAACGGGCCGCGGGGTGGCTATAGGTCATAATTGTGGATCCGATTCTTTCGTAGGATCATAAAATATTGTATACAGGTCACCAAGACCGAATTTCTGTTCCGATTCAGTGGTTCGACCCATACTCAGTTTTTTCTTCGGATCTGTGAACATACCCCTTTGGCAATACGGGCAAAATTTCGAACGGCCCGCGGGGTGGCTATAGGGCATAATTATGGATACGAATCTTTCGTAGGATCATAAAATATTGTATGGAGGTCATCAAGATCGAAAATATGTTCCGATTCAGTGGTTCGACCCATACTCAGTTTTTTCTCCGGATCAGGGAACATACCACTTTGGCAATACTGGCAAAATTTCGAACGGGCCGCGGGGTGGCTTTAGGGCATAATTGTGGATCCGATTCTTTCGTAGGATCATAAAATATTGTATGGAGGTCACCAAGATCGAAAATCTGATCCGATTCAGTTGTTCGACCCATTCTCAGTTTTTTCTTCGGATCAGTGAACATACCCTTTTGGCAATACGGGCAAAATTTCGAACGGCCCGCGGGATGGCTATAGGACATAATTATGGATACGATTCTTTCGTAGGATAATAAAATATTGTATGGAGGTCATCAAGATCGAAAATCTGTTCCGATTAAGTGGTTCGACCCATACTCAGTTTTTTCTCCGGATCAGTGAACATACCACTTTGGCAATACTAGCAAAATTTCGAACGGGCCGCGGGGTGGCTTTAGGGCATAATTGTGGATCCGATTCTTTCGTAGGATCATAAAATATTGTATGGAGGTCACCAAGATCGAAAATCTGATCCGATTCAGTGGTTCGACCCATTCTCAGTTTTTCTTCGGATCAGTGAACATACCCCTTTGGCAATACGGGCAAAATTTCGAACGGCCCGCGGGGTGGCTATAGGGCATAATTATGGATACGATTCTTTCGTAGGATAATAAAATATTGTATGGAGGTCATCAAAATCGAAAATCTGTTCCGATTAAGTGGTTCGACCCATACTCAGTTTTTTCTCCGGATCTGTGAACATACCACTTTGGCAATACTAGCAAAATTTCGAACGGGCCGCGGGGTGGCTATAGGGCATAATTGTGGATCCGATTCTTTCGTAGGATCATAAAATATTGTATGGAGGTCACCAAGATCGAAAATCTGATCCGATTCAGTTGTTCGACCCATTCTCAGTTTTTTCTTCGGATCTGTGAACATACCCCTTTGGCAATACGGGCAAAATTTCGAACGGCCCGCGGGATGGCTATAGGGCATAATTATGGATACGATTCTTTCGTAGGATAATAAAATATTGTATGGAGGTCATCAAGATCGAAAATCTGTTCCGATTAAGTGGTTCGACCCATACTCAGTTTTTTCTCCGGATCAGTGAACATACCACTTTGGCAATACTAGCAAAATTTCGAACGGGCCGCGGGGTGGCTTTAGGGCATAATTGTGGATCCGATTCTTTCGTAGAATCATAAAATATTGTATGGAGGTCACCAAGATCGAAAATCTGATCCGATTCAGTGGTTCGACCCATTCTCAGTTTTTTCTTCGGATCAGTGAACATACCCCTTTGGCAATACGGGCAAAATTTCGAACGGCCCGCGGGGTGGCTATAGGGCATAATTATGGATACGATTCTTTCGTAGGATAATAAAATATTGTATGGAGGTCATCAAAATCGAAAATCTGTTCCGATTAGGTGGTTCGACCCATACTCAGTTTTTTCTCCGGATCAGTGAACATACCACTTTGGCAATACTAGCAAAATTTCGAACGGGCCGCTGGGTGGCTATAGGTCATAATTGTGGATCCGATTCTTTCGTAGGATCATAAAATATTGTATGGAGGACATCAAGATCGAATATTTGTTCCGATTAAGTGGTTCGACCCATACTCAGTTTTTTCTCCGGATCAGTGAACATACCACTTTGGCAATACAGGCAAAATTTCGAACGGGCCGCGGGGTGGCTTTAGGGCATAATTGTGGATCCGATTCTTTCGTAGGATCATAAAATATTGTATGGAGGTCACCAAGATCGAAAATCTGATCCGATTCAGTGGTTCGACCCATTCTCAGTTTTTTCTTCGGATCAGTGAACATACCCCTTTGGCAATACGGGCAAAATTTCGAACGGCCCGCGGGGTGGCTATAGGGCATAATTATGGATACGATTCTTTCGTAGGATAATAAAATATTGTATGGAGGTCATCAAAATCGAAAATCTGTTCCGATTAAGTGGTTCGACCCATACTCAGTTTTTTCTCCGGATCAGTGAACATACCACTTTGGCAATACTAGCAAAATTTCGAACGGGCCGCGGGGTGGCTATAGGTCATAATTGTGGATCCGATTCTTTCGTAGGATCATAAAATATTGTATACAGGTCACCAAGACCGAATTTCTGTTCCGATTCAGTGGTTCGACCCATACTCAGTTTTTTCTTCGGATCTGTGAACATACCCCTTTGGCAATACGGGCAAAATTTCGAACGGCCCGCGTGGTGGCTATAGGGCATAATTATGGATACGAATCTTTCGTACGATCATAAAATATTGTATGGAGGTCATCAAGATCGAAAATATGTTCCGATTCAGTGGTTCGACCCATACTCAGTTTTTTCTCCGGATCAGGGAACATACCACTTTGGCAATACTGGCAAAATTTCGAACGGGCCGCGGGGTGGCTATAGGGCATAATTGTGGATCCGATTCTTTCGTAGGATCATAAAATATTGTATGGAGGTCACCAAGATCGAAAATCTGATCCGATTCAGTTGTTCGACCCATTCTCAGTTTTTTCTTCGGATCTGTGAACATACCCCTTTGGCAATACGGGCAAAATTTCGAACGGCCCGCGGGATGGCTATAGGGCATAATTATGGATACGATTCTTTCGTAGGATCATAAAATATTGTATGGAGGACATCAAGATCGAAAATCTGTTCCGATTAAGTGGTTCGACCCATACTCAGTTTTTTCTCCGGATCAGTGAACATACCACTTTGGCAATACTGGCAAAATTTCGAACGGGCCGCGGGGTGGCTTTAGGGCATAATTGTGGATCCGATTCTTTCGTAGGATCATAAAATATTGTATGGAGGTCACCAAGATCGAAAATCTGATCCGATTCAGTGGTTCGACCCATTCTCAGTTTTTTCTTCGGATCAGTGAACATACCCCTTTGGCAATACGGGCAAAATTTCGAACGGCCCGCGGGGTGGCTATAGGGCATAATTATGGATACGATTCTTTCGTAGGATAATAAAATATTGTATGGAGGTCATCAAAATCGAAAATCTGTTCCGATTAAGTGGTTCGACCCATACTCAGTTTTTTCTCCGGATCAGTGAACATACCACTTTGGCAATACTAGCAAAATTTCGAACGGGCCGCGGGGTGGCTATAGGTCATAATTGTGGATCCGATTCTTTCGTAGGATCATAAAATATTGTATACAGGTCACCAAGACCGAATTTCTGTTCCGATTCAGTGGTTCGACCCATACTCAGTTTTTTCTTCGGATCTGTGAACATACCCCTTTGGCAATACGGGCAAAATTTCGAACGGCCCGCGTGGTGGCTATAGGGCATAATTATGGATACGAATCTTTCGTACGATCATAAAATATTGTATGGAGGTCATCAAGATCGAAAATATGTTCCGATTCAGTGGTTCGACCCATACTCAGTTTTTTCTCCGGATCAGGGAACATACCACTTTGGCAATACTGGCAAAATTTCGAACGGGCCGCGGGGTGGCTATAGGGCATAATTGTGGATCCGATTCTTTCGTAGGATCATAAAATATTGTATGGAGGTCACCAAGATCGAAAATCTGATCCGATTCAGTTGTTCGACCCATTCTCAGTTTTTTCTTCGGATCTGTGAACATACCCCTTTGGCAATACGGGCAAAATTTCGAACGGCCCGCGGGATGGCTATAGGGCATAATTATGGATACGATTCTTTCGTAGGATCATAAAATATTGTATGGAGGACATCAAGATCGAAAATCTGTTCCGATTAAGTGGTTCGACCCATACTCAGTTTTTTCTCCGGATCAGTGAACATACCACTTTGGCAATACTGGCAAAATTTCGAACGGGCCGCGGGGTGGCTTTAGGGCATAATTGTGGATCCGATTCTTTCGTAGGATCATAAAATATTGTATGGAGGTCACCAAGATCGAAAATCTGATCCGATTCAGTGGTTCGACCCATTCTCAGTTTTTTCTTCGGATCAGTGAACATACCCCTTTGGCAATACGGGCAAAATTTCGAACGGCCCGCGGGGTGGCTATAGGGCATAATTATGGATACGATTCTTTCGTAGGATAATAAAATATTGTATGGAGGTCATCAAAATCGAAAATCTGTTCCGATTAAGTGGTTCGACCCATACTCAGTTTTTTCTCCGGATCAGTGAACATACCACTTTGGCAATACTAGCAAAATTTCGAACGGGCCGCGGGGTGGCTATAGGTCATAATTGTGGATCCGATTCTTTCGTAGGATCATAAAATATTGTATACAGGTCACCAAGACCGAATTTCTGTTCCGATTCAGTGGTTCGACCCATACTCAGTTTTTTCTTCGGATCTGTGAACATACCCCTTTGGCAATACGGGCAAAATTTCGAACGGCCCGCGTGGTGGCTATAGGGCATAATTATGGATACGAATCTTTCGTACGATCATAAAATATTGTATGGAGGTCATCAAGATCGAAAATATGTTCCGATTCAGTGGTTCGACCCATACTCAGTTTTTTCTCCGGATCAGGGAACATACCACTTTGGCAATACTGGCAAAATTTCGAACGGGCCGCGGGGTGGCTTTAGGGCATAATTGTGGATCCGATTCTTTCGTAGGATCATAAAATATTGTATGGAGGTCACCAAGATCGAAAATCTGATCCGATTCAGTTGTTCGACCCATTCTCAGTTTTTTCTTCGGATCAGTGAACATACCCCTTTGGCAATACGGGCAAAATTTCGAACGGCCCGCGGGATGGCTATAGGGCATAATTATGGATACGATTCTTTCGTAGGATAATAAAATATTGTATGGAGGTCATCAAAATCGAAAATCTGTTCCGATTAAGTGGTTCGACCCATACTCAGTTTTTTCTCCGGATCAGTGAACATACCACTTTGGCAATACTAGCAAAATTTCGAACGGGCCGCGGGGTGGCTATAGGTCATAATTGTGGATCCGATTCTTTCGTAGGATCATAAAATATTGTATACAGGTCACCAAGACCGAATTTCTGTTCCGATTCAGTGGTTCGACCCATACTCAGTTTTTTCTTCGGATCTGTGAACATACCCCTTTGGCAATACGGGCAAAATTTCGAACGGCCCGCGTGGTGGCTATAGGGCATAATTATGGATACGAATCTTTCGTACGATCATAAAATATTGTATGGAGGTCATCAAGATCGAAAATATGTTCCGATTCAGTGGTTCGACCCATACTCAGTTTTTTCTCCGGATCAGGGAACATACCACTTTGGCAATACTGGCAAAATTTCGAACGGGCCGCGGGGTGGCTATAGGGCATAATTGTGGATCCGATTCTTTCGTAGGATCATAAAATATTGTATGGAGGTCACCAAGATCGAAAATCTGATCCGATTCAGTTGTTCGACCCATTCTCAGTTTTTTCTTCGGATCTGTGAACATACCCCTTTGGCAATACGGGCAAAATTTCGAACGGCCCGCGGGATGGCTATAGGGCATAATTATGGATACGATTCTTTCGTAGGATCATAAAATATTGTATGGAGGACATCAAGATCGAAAATCTGTTCCGATTAAGTGGTTCGACCCATACTCAGTTTTTTCTCCGGATCAGTGAACATACCACTTTGGCAATACTGGCAAAATTTCGAACGGGCCGCGGGGTGGCTTTAGGGCATAATTGTGGATCCGATTCTTTCGTAGGATCATAAAATATTGTATGGAGGTCACCAAGATCGAAAATCTGATCCGATTCAGTGGTTCGACCCATTCTCAGTTTTTTCTTCGGATCAGTGAACATACCCCTTTGGCAATACGGGCAAAATTTCGAACGGCCCGCGGGGTGGCTATAGGGCATAATTATGGATACGATTCTTTCGTAGGATAATAAAATATTGTATGGAGGTCATCAAAATCGAAAATCTGTTCCGATTAAGTGGTTCGACCCATACTCAGTTTTTTCTCCGGATCAGTGAACATACCACTTTGGCAATACTAGCAAAATTTCGAACGGGCCGCGGGGTGGCTATAGGTCATAATTGTGGATCCGATTCTTTCGTAGGATCATAAAATATTGTATACAGGTCACCAAGACCGAATTTCTGTTCCGATTCAGTGGTTCGACCCATACTCAGTTTTTTCTTCGGATCTGTGAACATACCCCTTTGGCAATACGGGCAAAATTTCGAACGGCCCGCGTGGTGGCTATAGGGCATAATTATGGATACGAATCTTTCGTACGATCATAAAATATTGTATGGAGGTCATCAAGATCGAAAATATGTTCCGATTCAGTGGTTCGACCCATACTCAGTTTTTTCTCCGGATCAGGGAACATACCACTTTGGCAATACTGGCAAAATTTCGAACGGGCCGCGGGGTGGCTTTAGGGCATAATTGTGGATCCGATTCTTTCGTAGGATCATAAAATATTGTATGGAGGTCACCAAGATCGAAAATCTGATCCGATTCAGTTGTTCGACCCATTCTCAGTTTTTTCTTCGGATCAGTGAACATACCCCTTTGGCAATACGGGCAAAATTTCGAACGGCCCGCGGGATGGCTATAGGGCATAATTATGGATACGATTCTTTCGTAGGATAATAAAATATTGTATGGAGGTCATCAAGATCGAAAATCTGTTCCGATTAAGTGGTTCGACCCATACTCAGTTTTTTCTCCGGATCAGTGAACATACCACTTTGGCAATACTAGCAAAATTTCGAACGGGCCGCGGGGTGGCTATAGGTCATAATTGTGGATCCGATTCTTTCGTAGGATCATAAAATATTGTATGGAGGACATCAAGATCGAAAATCTGTTCCGATTAAGTGGTTTGACCCATACTCAGTTTTTTCTCCGGATCAGTGAACATACCACTTTGGCAATACTGGCAAAATTTCGAACGGGCCGCGGGGTGGCTTTAGGGCATAATTGTGGATCCGATTCTTTCGTAGGATCATAAAATATTGTATGGAGGTCACCAAGATCGAAAATCTGATCCGATTCAGTGGTTCGACCCATTCTCAGTTTTTTCTTCGGATCAGTGAACATACCCCTTTGGCAATACGGGCAAAATTTCGAACGGCCCGCGGGATGGCTGTAGGGCATAATTATGGATACGATTCTTTCGTAGGATAATAAAATATTGTATGGAGGTCATCAAGATCGAAAATCTGTTCCGATTAAGTGGTTCGACCCATACTCAGTTTTTTCTCCGGATCAGTGAACATACCACTTTGGCAATACTAGCAAAATTTCGAACGGGCCGCGGGGTGGCTATAGGTCATAATTGTGGATCCGATTCTTTCGTAGGATCATAAAATATTGTATACAGGTCACCAAGACCGAATTTCTGTTCCGATTCAGTGGTTCGACCCATACTCAGTTTTTTCTCCGGATCAGTGAACATACCACTTTGGCAATACTGGCAAAATTTCGAACGGGCCGCGGGGTGGCTTTAGGGCATAATTGTGGATCCGATTCTTTCGTAAGATCATAAAATATTGTATGGAGGTCACCAAGATCGAAAATCTGATCCGATTCAGTTGTTCGACCCATTCTCAGTTTTTTCTTCGGATCAGTGAACATACCCCTTTGGCAATACGAGCAAAATTTCGAACGGCCCGCGGGATGGCTATAGGGCATAATTATGGATACGATTCTTTCGTAGGATAATAAAATATTGTATGGAGGTCATCAAGATCGAAAATCTGTTCCGATTAAGTGGTTCGACCCATACTCAGTTTTTTCTCCGGATCAGTGAACATACCACTTTGGCAATACTAGCAAAATTTCGAACGGGCCGCGGGGTGGCTATAGGTCATAATTGTGGATCCGATTCTTTCGTAGGATCATAAAATATTGTATGGAGGACATCAAGATCGAAAATCTGTTCCGATTAAGTGGTTCGACCCATACTCAGTTTTTTCTCCGGATCAGTGAACATACCACTTTGGCAATACTGGCAAAATTTCGAACGGGCCGCGGGGTGGCTTTAGGGCATAATTGTGGATCCGATTCTTTCGTAGGATCATAAAATATTGTATGGAGGTCACCAAGATCGAAAATCTGATCCGATTCAGTGGTTCGACCCATTCTCAGTTTTTTCTTTGGATCAGTGAACATACCCCTTTGGCAATACGGGCAAAATTTCGAACGGCCCGCGAGGTGGCTATAGGGCATAATTATGGATACGATTCTTTCGTAGGATAATAAAATATTGTATGGAGGTCATCAAGATCGAAAATCTGTTCCGATTAAGTGGTTCGACCCATACTCAGTTTTTTCTCCGGATCAGTGAACATACCACTTTGGCAATACTAGCAAAATTTCGAACGGGCCGCGGGGTGGCTATAGGTCATAATTGTGGATCCGATTCTTTCGTAGGATCATAAAATATTGTATACAGGTCACCAAGACCGAATTTCTGTTCCGATTCAGTGGTTCGACCCATACTCAGTTTTTTCTTCGGATCTGTGAACATACCCCTTTGGCAATACGGGCAAAATTTCGAACGGCCCGCGTGGTGGCTATAGGGCATAATTATGGATACGAATCTTTCGTACGATCATAAAATATTGTATGGAGGTCATCAAGATCGAAAATATGTTCCGATTCAGTGGTTCGACCCATACTCAGTTTTTTCTCCGGATCAGGGAACATACCACTTTGGCAATACTGGCAAAATTTCGAACGGGCCGCGGGGTGGCTTTAGGGCATAATTGTGGATCCGATTCTTTCGTAGGATCATAAAATATTGTATGGAGGTCACCAAGATCGAAAATCTGATCCGATTCAGTTGTTCGACCCATTCTCAGTTTTTTCTTCGGATCAGTGAACATACCCCTTTGGCAATACGGGCAAAATTTCGAACGGCCCGCGGGATGGCTATAGGGCATAATTATGGATACGATTCTTTCGTAGGATAATAAAATATTGTATGGAGGTCATCAAGATCGAAAATCTGTTCCGATTAAGTGGTTCGACCCATACTCAGTTTTTTCTCCGGATCAGTGAACATACCACTTTGGCAATACTAGCAAAATTTCGAACGGGCCGCGGGGTGGCTATAGGTCATAATTGTGGATCCGATTCTTTCGTAGGATCATAAAATATTGTATGGAGGACATCAAGATCGAAAATCTGTTCCGATTAAGTGGTTTGACCCATACTCAGTTTTTTCTCCGGATCAGTGAACATACCACTTTGGCAATACTGGCAAAATTTCGAACGGGCCGCGGGGTGGCTTTAGGGCATAATTGTGGATCCGATTCTTTCGTAGGATCATAAAATATTGTATGGAGGTCACCAAGATCGAAAATCTGATCCGATTCAGTGGTTCGACCCATTCTCAGTTTTTTCTTCGGATCAGTGAACATACCCCTTTGGCAATACGGGCAAAATTTCGAACGGCCCGCGGGATGGCTGTAGGGCATAATTATGGATACGATTCTTTCGTAGGATAATAAAATATTGTATGGAGGTCATCAAGATCGAAAATCTGTTCCGATTAAGTGGTTCGACCCATACTCAGTTTTTTCTCCGGATCAGTGAACATACCACTTTGGCAATACTAGCAAAATTTCGAACGGGCCGCGGGGTGGCTATAGGTCATAATTGTGGATCCGATTCTTTCGTAGGATCATAAAATATTGTATACAGGTCACCAAGACCGAATTTCTGTTCCGATTCAGTGGTTCGACCCATACTCAGTTTTTTCTCCGGATCAGTGAACATACCACTTTGGCAATACTGGCAAAATTTCGAACGGGCCGCGGGGTGGCTTTAGGGCATAATTGTGGATCCGATTCTTTCGTAAGATCATAAAATATTGTATGGAGGTCACCAAGATCGAAAATCTGATCCGATTCAGTTGTTCGACCCATTCTCAGTTTTTTCTTCGGATCAGTGAACATACCCCTTTGGCAATACGAGCAAAATTTCGAACGGCCCGCGGGATGGCTATAGGGCATAATTATGGATACGATTCTTTCGTAGGATAATAAAATATTGTATGGAGGTCATCAAGATCGAAAATCTGTTCCGATTAAGTGGTTCGACCCATACTCAGTTTTTTCTCCGGATCAGTGAACATACCACTTTGGCAATACTAGCAAAATTTCGAACGGGCCGCGGGGTGGCTATAGGTCATAATTGTGGATCCGATTCTTTCGTAGGATCATAAAATATTGTATGGAGGACATCAAGATCGAAAATCTGTTCCGATTAAGTGGTTCGACCCATAC
This sequence comes from Bidens hawaiensis, assembly GCF_021521415.1. Taxonomy (NCBI): domain Eukaryota; kingdom Viridiplantae; phylum Streptophyta; class Magnoliopsida; order Asterales; family Asteraceae; genus Bidens; species Bidens hawaiensis. The sequence goes on from NW_027495445.1 coordinate 233,698, forward strand.
TCAGTTTTTTCTCCGGATCAGTGAACATACCACTTTGGCAATACTGGCAAAATTTCGAACGGGCCGCGGGGTGGCTTTAGGGCATAATTGTGGATCCGATTCTTTCGTAGGATCATAAAATATTGTATGGAGGTCACCAAGATCGAAAATCTGATCCGATTCAGTGGTTCGACCCATTCTCAGTTTTTTCTTTGGATCAGTGAACATACCCCTTTGGCAATACGGGCAAAATTTCGAACGGCCCGCGAGGTGGCTATAGGGCATAATTATGGATACGATTCTTTCGTAGGATAATAAAATATTGTATGGAGGTCATCAAGATCGAAAATCTGTTCCGATTAAGTGGTTCGACCCATACTCAGTTTTTTCTCCAGATCAGTGAACATACCACTTTGGCAATACTAGCAAAATTTCGAACGGGCCGCGGGGTGGCTATAGGTCATAATTGTGGATCCGATTCTTTCGTAGGATCATAAAATATTGTATACAGGTCACCAAGACCGAATTTCTGTTCCGATTCAGTGGTTCGACCCATACTCAGTTTTTTCTCCGGATCAGTGAACATACCACTTTGGCAATACTGGCAAAATTTCGAACGGGCCGCGGGGTGGCTTTAGGGCATAATTGTGGATCCGATTCTTTCGTAGAATCATAAAATATTGTATGGAGGTCACCAAGATCGAAAATCTGATCCGATTCAGTGGTTCGACCCATTCTCAGTTTTTTCTTCGGATCAGTGAACATACCCCTTTGGCAATACGGGCAAAATTTCGAACGGCCCGCGGGGTGGCTATAGGGCATAATTATGGATACGATTCTTTCGTAGGATAATAAAATATTGTATGGAGGTCATCAAAATCGAAAATCTGTTCCGATTAAGTGGTTCGACCCATACTCAGTTTTTTCTCCGGATCAGTGAACATACCACTTTTGCAATACTAGCAAAATTTCGAACGGGCCGCGGGGTGGCTATAGGTCATAATTGTGGATCCGATTCTTTCGTAGGATCATAAAATATTGTATATAGGTCACCAAGACCGAATTTCTGTTCCGATTCAGTGGTTCGACCCATACTCAGTTTTTTCTTCGGATCTGTGAACATACCCCTTTGGCAATACGGGCAAAATTTCGAACGGCCCGCGGGGTGGCTATAGGTCATAATTGTGGATCCGATTCTTTCGTAGGATCATAAAATATTGTATGGAGGACATCAAGATCGAAAATCTGTTCCGATTAAGTGGTTCGACCCATACTCAGTTTTTCTCCGGATCAGTGAACATACCACTTTGGCAATACAGGCAAAATTTCGAACGGGCCGCGGGGTGGCTTTAGGGCATAATTGTGGATCCGATTCTTACGTAGGATCATAAAATATTGTATGGAGGTCACCAAGATCGAAAATCTGATCCGATTCAGTGGTTCGACCCATTCTCAGTTTTTTCTTCGGATCAGTGAACATACCCCTTTGGCAATACGGGCAAAATTTCGAACGGCCCGCGGGGTGGCTGTAGGGCATAATTATGGATACGATTCTTTCGTAGGATAATAAAATATTGTATGGAGGTCATCAAGATCGAAAATCTGTTCCGATTAAGTGGTTCGACCCATACTCAGTTTTTTCTCCGGATCAGTGAACATACCACTTTGGCAATACTAGCAAAATTTCGAACGGGCCGCCGGGTGGCTATAGGTCATAATTGTGGATCCGATTCTTTCGTAGGATCATAAAATATTGTATACAGGTCACC